>NC_091450.1:51993967-52294279 GCF_964237555.1 Oryctolagus cuniculus
GCAGAGCAATTTTATATTTCAATGGATTCTTTGTCAGATCAACACAGCAAGGAGTATAAATAATGACTCAGAAAAATGTTTGAGCATTACAGATGAACTTTAGAATACCACTCTACATGGAGGGTGGGACTTATGCCCCAAGATGGTGACCCACCATGGGAACTTCCACCCTCATAGTAAGATGGGCAACAGACTCCACCCCAAGGTGGTGGCCCCAATGACCAACCACATGCTACATGCCTGATTAATAGAGCAATGTATATTAAATCAAGTTTTATTATGTTAGCTTGTTACTTTCACCTCTGAGCTGGATTTTATTATGTTAGTTTGTTATTTTCACCTCTGAATGAGATTTTACTATGTTATTTCCTTATTTTTCCCTCTGAGTGTGATTTTATACATTAAGCTCTATAATAGGTATAGTAGCTCTGAGATGTCAGATTACCTGTTAAGGTAGATGATCAGATATATAACTGGGCCAAAGCTTAGCCCTATTTACCTCCTGTCTCCCCAGGTTACAAGGTGATTTTAAAAGATTTATTTATTTATTTGACAGGTAGAGTTACAAACAGTGAGAGAGACAGACAGAATGGTCTTCCATCCAATGGTTCACCTCCCAAATGGCCACAACAGCTGGAGCTATGCTGATCCAAAGCCAGGAGTCAGGTGCCTCCTCCTGGTCTCCCATGCAGTGCAAGGGCCCAAGCACCTGGGCCACCCTCAATTGCTTTTTCTGGGCCACAGCAGAGAGCTGTACTGGAAGACGTGCAACCAGGACTAGAACCCGGTGTCCATATGGGATGCTGGCTCTGCAGGCAGAGGATTAGCCTAGTGCGCCACAGCACTGGCCCCACAAGGTGATTTGGAGACTCCATGACAGATCCACACTTATTAATTGGGAGGCCCTTCGACTAGATGGGATTAAGAAATTATAGCTAATGCAATGTATCCATGTAAAATGCTAAGAATAATTAAGCCCATGAAGACCTGTGTCTGTTTTTATTTTCTCAGTTCCTACAGAGACTGTAAAACTGTATAGCTCTGCATACATTCCTACAGACTTACTTCTAAGGGTTCAGTTTAAAACTTGATATGGGATCGCAAATCCCCTTGGGCTAGATGGTAATGTTAACATCTTAAGCTTTAAAGTGATCCTGCCTATAGGATTAAGTATTAACTGCTAATAGTAAATAAAATTAAAGAGGAGTGAATGCTCCAATATGGGAGGGAGTCCTTACAGCAGACTCATAGAGTGGCAATCTCCTTAAGTAACACTCAGTGACCTCAAAATCACCCCTGAAGGCATTCTGGTCTGGCTAGAAAGCCCACAAGAGCATTTCAGGCATGGAAATCCAGGGCACTCGTGGAAAAAGTGTCCCTATGTGGAGAACCTCTCTGGGTGAGACCCCAGTGGAAAGGAGTGGTCATCAAAGTAGAATGTACTTTTCTCCAGAGGGAGGAGAGGACTTCCACTTTGCTTATGGCCTTGTCTGAATACTGATGGAGCTTGTGGAACTCAAAAGGCTTCCATGGCCTAGGCAGCTTATGTCAAGAGCCTCGGGTGATCACTGATGTCACACATAAGAGTGTTAATTGTTAAATTAAAAACAGGAGTCACTGTGTACTAACTTCCCATGTAGGACCTCTGTTCTCAAAAGAGCTACAGTATTAACATTAATGGTAAAACTTAATTCCAAAGATTTACTTTGTGCTGTTGTTTGATATTATGCATCATAAGTTCTAGTTGTGGCTACGTGTCAAGCTCCATTGCCTGTATTCTTAGGTATTTATTTAAAGTTTATTAAGTGCCTCAAATGTAAAATCTTGGATACAAGTCTCTCTGTGAAATTTCTGTCTCATATGCTTTAACATAGGGTCAGCCATTTAAAGGCAGCTGAGGAGATTTCTGAGAATGATGAAATTCTATGGAATTTGGATTCCAAGATTTGAATTCCAAGCTTTTGTATACAGCTTTAAAGAGGCCCTGATGCAGACTCCGTACTGAAAAGTGTAGCAACAAAAGTTGTTATGGATTCCAGGATTTGGATTCTAAGCCTTGTGTTTGCTTAAAAAGCCTCTGACATAGACACAATGTGCTGGGCATGGGAGCTACAAAAGCTGTTCCAAGGAATCAAGGCATTTTTTAACAAAAACTCCAACATTAACAATTCCTGAGCAAACCATTCATAAGATTCTCTTCAGATCAGTTTCCGCTTAAATGAAAGGGATCATACCAGGTGATATTGAGCATGACTACCTCCATTAAATTAGGATTAAACTTCTGCCTCTTAAATATTCACAGGTGAATGTGAAAGACATGCCTGATTATTCCTGTAAGCCAATCAGAGACCTTAGTACCTCTTCAAAGCAATAACGATAAGCAAAGTTTTGCCTTTGTCACATCAAGGCTGCTGTACCTTAAGGCAAAAATGCTGTACCTGCATTTCTTCATTATCTCTGGGAACTGTTATTGATCATAAAGCTACCTAATGAGTTATTTCTATTATATTTCTCTATACTCAAGCTAAATGGGTTATAATCTACATAAGGGTAACCTTTCACTACCCACTATCTGGGAATCTGAAAAATACATTGTTTTCATCTTAAGGGGCACCCCACTTATAATTGGTTTTGTTCCAGTTTTGTTTATGCTAATCAGCAAACTTATATGTTTCAGAACTAAACTTCTGGGAGTAACTGACCTTGCAGGGGACACAGACATTGGCAATGACCAAGACTGCTCCTGCTCACAAAGCGAATTTCTTAGATAGGCTATGCAGAGAATTCTAGACCCTGGATAGGCAGGGCCTGCACTATGCCCCATAAGCAGGAAGCATTTACAGAAGAGATAATTCTACACCTATCAACTTCCCTTAGGATTAAGGGATGAAGTCTCTGAGGGGGAAATGAAGTAGACAGGCATACAGGTTAAAATTGATTAGGCTTGTGAGCTGGAAGACCATGCCTTTGCCATGCCCCTGTGTGACCTCATGCCCCTACCTGGCCACATCTAAGCACCCACTGGCCAATCAGGTTAATTAGCCACTCCCCTTTGATAATGGATTAAAAATCTGTGACACAGTGTGTCTATCCCCCTTTTATTCCTTTTTGTCACCCTGGCCTCTTGCCAGTAGGAGGCTGGCTGTAACCCTGTGCCTTCAGGGCACATGGCCTTTGGGCCAACCTGCCCTATGCTTCCTGGCCTGGATGCTCTTCCACGTGGCTGGTTCCTGGTACTTGGTATGAACGCAGATCTATCTCTCTCCTATAAATAAAGCCCTCACTCTCCTATGCATCTTTCACACTAAATAAAAGCTTAAAATGTAAAAAAAAAATAGAATACCACTGTAAGTACTAGTGTCTGATCATTAGCATCACTTGTGAAAGAAGTAATCCTATCCTCTTAGACTCATCAAACTTCTCTCTTAATGTGTTCTCACTATCCAACATTGTATGACAGCTTTTGAACACCAGGATTTCATTTTTTTTTTTTGAAATAGTAAAGTGTGGCAGTCTTGAGTGTGCTGGGGCTTCAGGTAGCCAGTTGTTAAATTTTCCAGAAGTTCAAGAGCTGCTTGATGTCATCTTAGCTTTCAGCTTTGAAATTCCCTGTATGGAGGGAACATGTCCCATGGAATGTGGCCAATTGTACAAGTCAGAGCAATTTCCCCATTCTGCACCACACAAATTAGTTTTAAATAAAGAGGATTCTGAAATTTCTTTAGTGAGTGATGATCAAAATTCTAGAAGTGTTTTTATATATGTAACAAAAAACTTGCATACATTTGACTAAATGCATCTGTGATAAATGATGATTCAATTTAAAATATTTAAACTACAAATCTGAGAGGATTTCAAAAGGTTCATGGAAAATGGAATTAAAGTGTAATTTTATTTTGGGGTACAAAAGATTTGGAGCTATGCATGTTGGAAATCTTTAAAGTTCATGAAAATTGCATATTATTTAAAAGTGTATATAGTTTTTTTTTTCACACCTATTGTCATGTTTAATCCCAGTGAGAGTCAAGTTCGGAATTGATAATTTCTTCTTCTTCTTCTTCTTCTTTTTTTTTTTTTTTTTTTTTACAGAAGATCAGTTTAGTATACATTAAGTAAAGATTTCAACAGTTTGCACCCACATAGAAATACAAAGTGAAAAATACTGTTTGAGTAATCATTATAGCATTAAGTCTCTATGTACAGCACATTAAGGACAGAGATCCTACATGAGGAGTAAGTGCACAGTGACTCCTGTTGTTGACTTTACAAATTGACACTCCTGTTTATGGCATCAGTAATCTCCCTATGCTCCAGTCATGAGTTTCCAAGGCTATGGAAGCCTTTTGAGTTCACCAACTCTTATCTTGTTTAGACAAGGTCATATTCAAAGTGGAGGTTCTCTCCTCCCTTCAAAGAAAGGTACCTCCTTCTTTGAAGACCTGTTCTTTCCACTGGGATCTCACTCACAGAGATCTTTCATTTAGGGTTTTTGTTTGTTTGTTTGTTTTTTGCCAGAGTGTCTTGGCTTTCCATGCCTGAAATACTCTCATGGGCTTTTCAGCCAGATTGGAATGCCTTTAGGGCTGATTCTGAGGCCAGAGTGCTGTTTAGGACATCTGCCATTCTATGAGTCTGCTGAGTATCTCGCTTCCCATGTTGGATCACTCTCCCCTTTATTTATTCTATCGGTTAGTATTAGCAGGTACTAGACTTGTTTATGTGCTCCCTTTAACTCTTAGTCCTTTCATTATGATCAATTGTGAACTGAAATTGATCACTTGGACTGGTGAGATGGCATTGGTACATGCCACCTTGATGGGATTAAATTGGAGTCCCCTGGTATGTTTCTAACTCTACCATTTGGGGCAAGTCAGCTTGAGCATGTCCCAAATTATACATCTCTTCCCTCTCTTATTCCTACTCTTATGTTTAACAGGGATCACATTTCAGTTAAATTTCAACACTTAAGAATAACTGTGTGTTAATTACAGAATTAAACCAGTTATATTAAGTAGAACAGACAAAAAAACTACTAAGAGGGATAATGTATTAAGTTGTTCATTAACAGTCAGGGCTATGCTGATCAAGTCACCGTTTCTCCTAGTGTCCATTTCACTTCAACAGGTTTCCTTTTTGGTGTATATAGTTTTAAAAGTTCTTTACACTGACATAAACTTATCTTTTTAAAAAGCATTTATTTGAGAAAGGTGATTATATCAATATATTTAAATTACACTAGGTAGCAATTATAAACATTCAAGTTTATTTTGTATACAACGATTAACAACAAAATTTCTCTTCATATTTCTCTATAGCTAAGGCTGGCTCAGAAAGACATTTTAAATATAGTGAGTTTCAAATGTAGGCTTACTTTCTTCAGATTAGGAAGTTATCATGCATTCAAAATAAATGCTATTGAACATAAATTACAAAGAAAAAGTACTTTTTCAGATTATACTTTTACTTTTTTAAAAGATTTATATATTTACTTGAGAAGCAGAGTTACAGACAGAGAGGTCTTCCATCGCTGGTTCACTCCCCAAATGCCTGTAATGGCTGGAGATGGGCAGATCCGAAGCCAGGAGCTTCTTCCAGGTCTCCCATGCAAGTGCAGAGGCCCAAGCACTTGGGCCATCTTCTGCTGCCTTCCAAGGCCACAAACAGAGAGCTTGATCGGAAGTGGAGCAGCTGGGATATGAACTGGTGTTTTGGGAGGCTGGTGCTGCAGAAGGAGACTGTGTCACAACTCCAGAAACTTATCTTTTAATTTCATTTTCCCTGAATTATTTGCACACATACATAAAACATATATAAACATTTTTTAGTTTGACTTACTTTGAAAGTAGATGACAATGTCATTAAATTGTTTAAAAACTGATTTATGCTTCAATTTGAGGAGTTTTTAGTAACAGAACTATAAAAAGATAGTATGAGAGAAATAAAAGCACTCAGACCTGCTAAAACACTTTTATTTCTTAAAAGCAAGCATACTTTTTTTTTATCTTTTATTTAATGAAGATAAATTTCCAAAGTACGACTCATGGCTTACAATGGCTTCCCCCCCCATACCGTCCCTCCCACCCACAACCCTCCCCTTTCCTACTCCCTCTCCCCTTCCATTCACATCAAGATTCATTTTCGATTATCTTAATATACAGAAGATCAGCTTAGTATACCTTAAGTAAGGATTTCAACAGTTTGCTCCCACACTGAAACATAAAGTGAAAAATAATAGATGATTTTTTTTAAATGATGATGAAATCAGATCAGACCTATTGTCATGTTTAATCCCAGTGAGAGTCAAGTTGGGAATTGATAATTTCTTTTTTTTTTTTTTTTTTTTACAGAAGATCAGTTTAGTGTACATTAAGTAAAGATTTCAATCGTTTGCACCCCCATAGAAACACAAAGTGAAATATACTGTTTGAGTACTCATTATAGCATTAAGCCTCAGTGTACAGCACATTAAGGACAGAGATCCTACATGAGGAGTAAGTGCACAGTGACTCCTGTTGTTGACTTTACAAATTGACACTCCTGTTTATGGCATCAGTAATCTCCCTATGCTCCAGTCATGAGTTTCCAAGGCTATGGAAGCCTTTTGAGTTCACCGACTCTTATCTTGTTTAGACACGGTCATAGTCAAAGTGGAGGTTCTCTCCTCCCTTCAGAGAAAGGCACCTCCCTCTTTGAAGACCTGTTCTTTCCACTGGGATCTCACTCACAGAGATCTTTTTGCCAGAGTGTCTTGGCTTTCCATGCCTGAAATACTCTCATGGGCTTTTCAGCCAGATCCGAGTGCCTTTAGGGCTGATTCTGAGGCCAGAGTAAAAGCAAGCATACTTAATCCTGACAGGCCAAAGGAATTGTGAGCACAGCCACGTTTTTAAAAATATGTATTAGTAGAAAGAGCATCACCTCCTTTATAAAATGAATTTCATTTTTTAAGAAAAGAAAGCTGCATTTTACTAAATGTTACATGTCAAGTGACAGTGAAGTGATTTATGTGGAATTAAAATACCAGTAAGTGTGTCAGTAAAAATTTCAGTTGAGGGGCCAGCATTTTGGTGCGACAGGTTAGGCTGCCACCTGCAAAGCCCTCATTCCATTTGAACCCCAGTTTGAGTCTTGGCTGCTCTTCTTTCAGTCCAGCTCCCTACTAATGTGGCTTAGAAAACAGCAAAAGACAGCCCAAGTCCTTGGGTCCCACCTGCTCCCCACATGGGAAACTTGGTTGGAGTTCCAGGCTCTTAGCTTTGGCCTGGCCCAGCCATTGGGGGAAGTGAACCATTTCCTGAGTGAATCAGCAGATGGAAGATGTCTTTTTCCTTATCTTTCCCTCTCTCTGTGTCACTCTATCTTTCAAAAAAACTAAGGTAAATCCTTAAAAATTGTTTTCAGTTAATTAAATCTCACTCATGGTACATTTTATTTGATATTATCAATAGTATTATTACTAAACTTATTTTCTATCTCCCACATCTGTACTTTAAATTCTCTCAATTTTCTGTTTGCAACAATCATGCATGGATTCTATAGATTAGGAATCTGAACTTGAAAAGAGAATTGGCTTAGAAGACCATGGAAGCGGCAAATTGCAATGATTTTCAACTCAACTCTTCAGGTGTCAAACCTTCTGCTATTTTCCCCAAGTCATTCTTCTTTTCTGAATCTGTAAATGTTTTAAGCAAAAATATGCCCATTACAAACTGTAATTTTAACCAGAGTTCCGGTTAATCAGTGCAAAACTTTAAAAATGTGTGCAGCTACGAAGATTTATTTTCTAGTCTGACAGTTATTGCCATATGAAACAAGTGATGTGCTTAACTCATGTTTCTGTGTGCTGTGTGTCTGCAAGGGTAGGGATGCTGGTAAATAACATTTAGGAACAAATCATGTCCCTTTTTGAGAGTGACAGCTTACATGTTAAGTACAAGAAAAATGTACAATCCCAGTTCATTTCCCCCCTCAGTGTAATGAAATGTTATCTTCTATCTAGTATATAATTCTAAAAAACTTACTAAATATTTCAAAAGTTATGAGCCATGATATATGACATATGAAAAAATATCAAAAAATATCAAAATCAATCCAAAGTATGGGTTTGGATGGAGTGCCCTGATCCAATACACAATTGGTACCCTTGGATTATCTGCAAACCTAGGTAAAATCTTCAGATTCACATAAACTTACTCATATACCATTTGGGAAAAATTAGAAGTAGGTGTAGAAATTTTTTTGTATCTAATCTAAAATTTGGCTTTAAAAAATATCAGATTTCAGTTAAAGCTATTGTCCTAGGAAAATTTATTTAACATAACATTCAGGTTAGTCTCTGAAATGCATACATAATACCGGAATTAAAATTCCTTTTTAAATTTTGTATTTATTTGTTTATTTGAAAGGTAAAGAGAAAGAGAGAGACTTCCCATTTGTTGATATACTTCACAAATGCTTTCAGTAGTCATGGCTGGATCAAGCCAAAGCCTCAAGCTAGGAATTTAAACTCCATCTCCCATGTAGAAGACAGGGCCCCAAGCACATGGGGCTGCCTCCCAGCATGGGAATCAGAGGAAGCTGAAATTGGAGGCAGGGCCAGGTCTTGAACCCAAGCCCTCAAATATGCAATGTGGGTGTCCTAAGCAGCTTCTTAACTGCTTAACAAAATGCCCACTCCATGGTATTATCATTGCTATTTCCCATAAATTGGTCTAGCAAAGAAAAAAGTTATGTATCCCAAAGTATTAACCCTTAATGCATGATAGCTTGATAGTACCCCAAGGACTACTATTTATAATTATTTATGGTTAATTTTAAGTCACTTGTATCTGAAACTTGATTGTAAAGTATTTCTGGATAGGTAGTGTATCATATTAATCTGTGTATTTCATAGTACATTGTACAGCAAACTACTCGTGATTGTCACATGTCACATACATCACATATCACACTTTCACCATAGGGTATACACTATGTGTACACATTTCTAAAAGGGACGATAGTATCAAATGGTATTTAAAAGATACTTTATTTTTGAGTTTCCTATTTCAGCAAGATAGTCAATTCCCCATTCCCCCTTCTCCACACACAAAAGCCAATCCTACACTCACTGCCTTTCATAGCCTCCTTTGTTCAAGAAATGCACTAGGATCAGCGCCTCTGACCTCACCTTTTTCTTCCTCTTCTAGAAAGGCATTTATGCACCACATGCAAGCCTCTTCTGCTGTTATAATCATTGCTACTGTATCCATTCTGCCTTCACCAGTCTTGATACCAACCTTCTTTGCTTGTGTACTCTGCACAGGATAGGCCAGCAATTCTTCACATTTTACGCTCAGAAATTTTTTTGATGATCATTTCATTCCTCTCGTAGGATCTCACATTCAGTATGGTTTTTTTTTTTTTTGATAGGCAGAGTTAGACAGACAGAGAGAGAGAGAGAGAGAGAAAGAGAAAGGTCTTCCTTCCATTGGTTCACCCCCCAAATGGCCACTACAGCATGCTGCGCCGATCCAAAGCCAGGAGCCAGGTACTTCCTCCTAGTCTCCCATGTGGGTACAGGGCCCAAGGACTTGGGCCATCCTCCATTGTGTTCCTGGGCCACAGCAGAGAGCTGGACTGGAAGAGGAGCAACCAGGACAGAATCCGGCACCCCAACCGGGACTAGAACCCGGGGTGCCGGCATTGCAGGCGGAGCATTAGCTTAGCGTGCTGTGGCACCAGCCTCAGTATGTTTTCTAAGTAAATGTCAATGTTTTCTTCTCTCTCTCTCTCCTCCCTCCTGCACACAGCCTCTCCATATATAAAGTAATAGTAATAATGATGAAGACAATGGAGATATGATTTACACAGTTTGGGAAGAGGAAGCCTTTCTTTGTCATTTGCATGTTATTTTGCTCAAACATGTTTACATCAGAGCTTCCCTGTTATTTGAGGAAATCATTAAGTTGTACAACAAGTTGACTTTATTGCAGAGCACTGATTTTCTCTTTGGCTGATTTTACTTTTTTTGGAAAGCAAGTACTACTTGGTCAATATGAACAGAATTCTATCTGTGAAGGGTATTTAAGCAGTGTCCTACAAATGGAACTTCTATGATTTTTGACTTCCCATATTGGGGAAGTCCTTTTAGAAAGGCAATCAGAAATGTCTTGCAGAAGATTCATCCAAAGAATATGATCTTTCTTGCCAGTGCCACTGCAATAGGGAATGATCACAAGGCATTTCTTCCCAGCAGCAGATGCAAGCAAACTGGTGTTTAATACTTGAGCTGGAAACTCTGGTTGTCTCAGGTTTTAAGATTATTTTTATATCATTACCTCTAAGTATTATTTATTTTTATAATTTACAGTTTCTAACGTAAAGTCAAGTGAAATAAATAGGTAGATTATTTACTTTTAATCATCCAGAAATAAAAAAGAAAACCTGAGCTATTTGCTTCTCAAACCCTCCATATGAAGAAAGTTATACATACTAGTAAATAATAAAGGCATAATATTTTAAAGAATGGGCTAAGGAGTGTTTTTAGTAAATTTTGTCTTGATTAAAAATCATTTAAGAGTACAAGTTATAGTATTTTGTATGTTCTAACATTTAGGCATGATGTGATTCTTCTTAGTAAATCCATGTATCTGTTTACTGGGACTCTTTAAAGGAGAACAAACACACACACACACATCCTGACACACATACTCTCACACTCATACACACTCATATACACAGTCACCCATACTTACACAGTCACACACACATCCTCACACACACACACGCATACTCTCACAGTCACACATACACACTCATTCATACACACACTCACCCATACACACAATCACCCATACTTAGTCACTCACACACACACAATTATACTATCTGATTCCAGTTAATTGGGCAGACTAGGATTAGTTATATTTCATCAAGCTTTCCAAAAAACTTTTCAGAGGGAAAAAAATTCATCTCTGGATGCCACTGGACCTTGGAAATCATAGCCACACCTTCTGTTTCATTGTGGGCTGGCAGAAAATAACATACAGCTCCTTGTAGGAGCTCATCTATATTTCACTGTGAATTAGAACACAGTTACCCATTGTGTGAATTCTAAACTTCTTACATTTTAGACTGAGCTCCATTTTAAGAACAAACTTTTCCCATTTTTTAAAAGTTTTTTAATTCTTCATTGTATTAAATGTATTATTTCCAAATACTAAGGCCTTAGGCTACAGTCCTCTCTTAAAGGTTAGAGTTTACAATTAATCATTGAATCCCTACAATATGCGAGCATTTATCTAAATTATTTACTTAATTTAACCATCTTCACATGAATTCTGGGTTAAAGGTCAGGAAACAAAGGAAGTAGGGTTGAATAAGCAGGTGAGCGGCAGAGGTTGTGCTCTTAACATCAGATGAATGTGGCTTCTTGGGTAACCAAGAGTCTGCTTGTGTGTCTTAGTTTTCATAGCAATACTTAGTATCATAATTAAATAGAGGTATTTTCTAATTCTTCTATTTTTAATTTCAAATATTTATTTCTTTATGTGAAAGGCAGAGCTATATAGAGAGGGAGAGAAACTAGAAAAAGGATCTTCCATCCACAGGTTCAATCCTCAAATGGCCACAATGGCCAGGGCTGAGCCAGGCTGAATCAATAAGCCCGATCTCCATCTGGGTCTCCCACATGGCAGCAGGGACCCAAGTTCTTGGGCCATCCTCAGCTGCCCTCTCAGGCACATTAGCAAGCAGCTGGATTGGAAGTGGAGCAACTGGAACTCAAACCAGTGCTCATTTGGGATGCCAGTGTTGCAGTCAGCTGTTCAACCCATTTTGCCACAATATCTGCTCCACTTTTTCCTTTCCCTCCCCCAAAGATTTATTTATTTATTTGAACTTCAGAGTCACAGAGAGAGGAGTTACGTAGGTAGGTAGGTAGGTAGATAGATAAACAGACAGACAGACAAGTAGACAGACATATCTTCCATCTGCAGGTTCAGTACCCAGATGACCACAATGGCCAGGGAAATGTTGTTCCTGTAAAAAGATCATGGATAGATAGTAGATGTTAAAGGAGTTCATAAAATGTAATATATCAGTTTCTGTAACCAAATGACAAAGCTTTAGAATTGCCTCAAGACCTAGAATTGTGTGGACTTTTTGAGACTTCTGAAAAATCCTTCTGCCATGCTACGCATCATTTTTTTATTTATAACTAGAGCATGTAGAAATAATTTGTAAGCACTTCCTCAGTTTTTAAACTTGTTGCATATCAAATTAATGTTTTTCAATTCAATCCATATTTCCTAATTAAATATGTTTAGTGAAATGGTTGACTTGTTTCTAGTTTGTCTGTGCTTTGATGTGTTGTAGACATGTGATACTTCCCTCTGAAACCCATTGAATCTATCAAACCACTAAAGGGACTTCTTAAGGAAATGGCAAAACCAATTCTACAGCTGTACCAAATGAACCAATTTGCTGCTCAGTGTGGATAATTCTCTGAAGTTATAAAAGGTACTTAATTGACAAAATCACTTCTTGAGCAGTTTTACCTATAAAATAGAGAGAGGCTTGGAGGAAATCACTAAGGCTTGACTTTAAGTTTATGGTGATATTACTCAGATAAGAAATTCACACTAATTCAGGTTGGTCATCCTAGAGAGAGTTGTGTAAGTCATTGCTTTCATATACCCAACATTATCTGTAAGTAGCAGACCTCAACTGGGAGTGATATTTTCTCCTTAGACTGTAATGTCTGGAGATAACTTCTACTTCATAACTAGGATTGTATTTGCTAGATTTAGCCAGTTCAAATATAGATGTTTGGTTGAATTTGATTTTGCCTAAACCCTCAATATTTTTAATGTGGGTTTCATACCGACGCTGCGGCTCACTAGGCTAATCCTCTGCCTTGCAGTGCCAGCACACCGGGTTCTAGTCCCGGTCGGGGTGCCAGATTCTGTCCCGGTTGCCCCTCTTCCAGGCCAGCTCTCTGCTGTGGCCAGGGAGTGCAGTGGAGGATGGCCCAGGTCCTTGGGCCCTGCACCCCATGGGAGACCAGGATAAGTACCTGGCTCCTGCCATCGGATCAACGCGGTGCACCGGCCACAGTGCGCCGGCTGCGGCAGCCATTGGAGGGTGAACCAATGGCAAAGGAAGACCTTTCTCTCTGTCTCTATCTCTCACTGTCCACTCTGCCTGTCAAAAAAAATGTGTGTTTCATGAGATATTTCTAATGCACTAAAATATTATTCACTCTCTCTATGAAATTCAAGTTCATTTAGGAGTCCTGTATGGTATCTGACAACAAAGGGAAGTGTTGGGGGTTGCTACAGGCATCTTACTTATAGAAACCATGGATGCTGTTAACCCTCCTGCCATTTGCCAGGCCACCATTATCTTGAATGTGTTTACATTTCACTGATTATGGATATAGCAAGAATTGTCCAACACCAAATGTCTGAAGCACTGTGGTCAGAAATTAAGATCTTTGTGAATTCTGCTCATTCAGTTAGTGTAACATACAATCTCTCGGGTTTTACATGTTATGGTAGTGACACTGGTTTGGTGTATTTTACTTTTTTGTAGTGGTTGCGGGAAGGAATGTTCTGAAATTTTTTCAAACATTTTTGACATAATTGTACACATTTGTTGGGTGCAGTGCGATGTTTCAATTTATGTATACATTGTTTAATGAGCAATAATGTGTATCTCACTTCAAGCATACCTTCTCTTCACAGTGGATCATGGAAAATCCTCTCTTCTAGCTATTTGGAAATATACATTAAAATATTGTTCACTCCTTCCATATTCTAATTTTATATGCTTCAGTCTGATCTTGTTTAGAGACATCATTGTAGGTAAAAGGTGGAGGTAATCTTACCTGCCCCATCTTCTGTTGGTTTTATGAGAGATCTACAAAAGCACATTGAAAAGTTTCTAGAAAGCAATATTGAAGAACAAGTCCTTCATCCCCCTTTTCAAGTTGAAATTCACTTAAATTCCTATAACAGAACAAACTGTCTTAGGGTCATCCTTAAAATCATAATCATGACCAAAAATCCAACAGTTTCAGAATTAGGTGGTTAGCACATTGAGTGCAAAGATGAATAAGGAAAAATTCAGAATCTTCAATTACCTAGACTTTTGAGTCCAGAGCAGCACACCAGACATGAAGTCAAATGACAAGCTCAGTAGTATATGTTACTACTACAAAAATATGTTCATCAGTATAATAACTTACCCCCAAATTGGGCTCAGAATCAGTGCATAAATTCAAAACTTGCACTCTGAAAAGACTCATTTTCCACAATAAAAAGAAAACTCTATGACAACTCACCTGTCCTGTGACCTAGGCATTTACAATGCTGCTGGCACAACTGGGACTGAATTCCCTGGCACCTCACTGCAACTCTGTATGTTGTACGGTGTTGTGTGAGAGCCTTTTTTGCCCTGTTGACAGCAGTCAGTCAGAAGTATCACAATTTCTCTGGATCCTGTCAAGTTACTTATTTTTGTTAATTAGTGAGAAGAGTTTCTTTTCCTCCCCATGTCCCCAGAGAGGCAGTGGCATCACACAACTCCAATGTAACTGCTGACTAAGGGCAGTATATAGGGTGAATGGTGAACATGTGTGGAGGTTAGAATCTATTTCATGACCTTGCCTGAAGCTTCTGCCTGGATTAAATGTAGGTGTGATTGTCAGTATCATCTTTATCCACTTCTTTTTTTCAACATATTTTTTAAAATTTTTTATTTAGTAAATATAAATTTTTAAAGTACAGTTAATGGATTACAATGGCTTCCCCCACATAATTTCCCTCCCACTCACACCCCTCCCATCTCCCGCTCCCTCACCCATTCCATTCACATCAAAATTCATTTTCAATTATCTTTATATACAGAAGATCAATTCAGTATATATTAAGTAAAGATTTCATCAGTTTGCACCCCCACAGAAACACAAAGTGTGAAATACTGTTTCAGTACTAGTTGTAACATTACTTCACATTGGACAACACACTAAGGACAGATCCCACATGAGAAGTAAGTACACAGTGACTCCTGTTGTTGACTTAACAATTTGACACTCTTGTTTATGGTGTCAGTAATCTCCCTAGGCTCTAGTCATAAGTTGCCAAGGCTATGGAAGCCTTTTGAGTTCGCCGACTTTGATCTTATTCCGACAGGGTCATAGTCAAAGTGGAAGTTCTCTCCTCCCTTCAGAGAAAGGTACCTCCTTCTTTGATGGTCCCATTATTTCCACTGGGATCTCACAGAGATCTTCCATTTAGGTCTTCCTTTATCCTTTATCCACTTCTAATGCCTGAACAAGTTATAACAATGGAATCAGGGCTGATGTTGTGGTGTAGTGGTAAAGCCTCCACCTGCATAGCCGGCTTCCCATATGGGCGCCCACTGAATCCAGGCTGCTCCACTTCCAATGCAGCAACACCCTGCTACTGCACCTGGGAAAACAGAGGAAGAAACCTCCATGTAGTAGTGCCATGTGGTAAGCACTTAAGGAAGGAACAGAAAGAATTTGCTGGAAACCCATGGGAGAGGTGTGCTCTGAAACTATTGTAATCCAGGGAAATAGAATGGAATGCTTCATATCAAAAAGCCTTCACTGGAAATTCCCAGTGCCACTGGAGTTACAAAAGAATACCCTGGAGAAGTAATTGGTTAGCAAGCACAATCCATGCACATATGCGTTGTGTAGTTGGGTGCACAGCCATGATATATCTGCAACTAATGCTTTCCTTCTGTAACATAGCAAGAGACATAAGTTCACTGTGGGCATCTGTAGTCAGTTCCCCAAACTAGAAATGTGTAGCAAAGTCCACAAAGTTTAGATTTACCCAGAAAACATGCACTGCTTCATTTCCAGGTTAAGTGTTCTGCAGTTCCTAGTGAGAAGAATTAAATTTATGATCACTTGAGTGAAGTGAATTTCATTACATTCTCCCATTATGTGTCTTTGGCCTGTTTATAAATGTTTGACAAAGCACTTTTGTATTCAATGTACTTTAAATTAATTGTGGGTGGCCAGTGCCACAGCTCAATAGGCTAATCCTCCACCTAGCGGTGCCGGCACACCGGGTTCTAGTCCCAGTCGGGGCACCGGATTCTGTCCCTGTTGCCCCTCTTCCAGGCCAGCTCTCTGCTATGGCCCGGGAGTGCAGTGGAGGATGGCCTAAGTGCTTGGGCCCTGCACCCCATGGGAGACCAGGAGAAGCACCTGGCTCCTGCCTTCGGATCAGTGTGGTGCGCCTGCCACAGCACGCTGGCCGCGGTGGCCATTGGAGGGTGAACCAACGGCAAAAAGAAGACCTTTCTCTCCATCTCTCTCTCTCACTGTCCACTCTGCCTGTAAAAAAAATTGTGGGATTAATTTCATTAACTTTTTAAACTTTTGTGGATTTTGTATGTATTTATATCATGGATGAAGGACCATTGGATTGGACACCTCTGTCTATCTGAAAGAATTACATAGTAAATAAATCTTACAAAGGGCAAGATGATGAAATTAAAGCAAAATTCATGCTTAAACTTCTATTATTTACAAATAAATGAACTCCACTAAGAATAGACTGGAAGCAAAACTGCCCATTAGCATAGTCCTGGACTGCTCAAGGTGGGACACCCAGGGGGCTGCTGAGTCTACCTGAACACATCAGTCACCAATTCTTCTATCTCTATCTCTATCTCTATCTATATCTATACATATATAGAGAGAATCTTCAGTCCATGAGTTCACTTTCAAAGTGGCCTCTTTGGCCAGGGCTTAGTCAGGGCAAAGTCAGGAGCCAGGAACTTCATCCAGAGCTCCCACATGGGTCAGGGTCCAAAGGATTTGAACCATCTTCTGCTGCCTTCCCAGGAGCATTAACAGGGAGCTGGATCAGAAGTGGAGCAGCCAGGGCTTGAACTGGTGCCCATATGGGATGCCAGCACTGCAGGTGGCAGTTTAACCTGCTGCACCATAGCTACAGCCCCTATTTTTTTATTTTTTACATGATATTCTATCAGATTTGGTATTGTTAGCTAGCTAGTTTTGGACATTGTGCATCTTACATTTATATGTGATGAAAAATATTTTAAAATTATGTTCATATTTTAAGACATATATTCACATTTTTACTTATGTTTCCATATTGTAGTAAGTATGATATAAAATGGATAAAAACATTGCTATTGCCTTCAAGGAGATCATATCTAATTAGAAATCAAAAAGCCAATAAGTCCACATAAACATTTACTTATGTTCAGTTTGAGCTTGGACTTCTACGGTCTATTTGTTAAATACTTGGGTTGTGCAAAGGTTCATATACCAAGTTGTCTTTTTTTTTTTTTTTTTAGAATGATTCTGTTCAAGGGGCTGTTGTTACGATACAACCAGTCAAGCCTCAGCTTGTATCATAGGCATGTCATCTTGGATAGACAGCTCAATTCTTGGCTCTTCTGCTTCCCAACAAGCTCCCTGCTAATGCTCTTGGGAAAGTAGCAGAAGAATCCAGATGGAGTTCCAGGCTCTTTGCTTTCGTTGAGCCAGCCCAAGACCTTTGTGGTCATTTAGGGAGTGAACCAGTGGATGGAAGATCTCTCTCTCTCTCTCTCTCTCCCTCTCTCCCTCTCTCCCTCTCTCCCTCTCCCTCTCCCTCTCCCTCTCCCTCTCACTTTGTCACTTGCTCTGCCTTTCAAATAAATAAATAATGCTTAAAAAATGGAGAATCATTCTGTTCATACTTAGACCCGAAGCCTGTGTGTTAAGAACTTACTAAATTTCATATCTAAAATTGTCTTCTAGAGAGGATTTCATCCATCTTATTATAATATCATATGATGGGTGGTTATATACAGTTTATGTTTTGTAAGGAGAAAACTTGACACATCTCCAATTAGGTCATCAGTTGCTTGAAGGCAGATTGGAAAACCAAAGAATGTGTTGTGCATGATGGAGGTGAGAGTATTTTACTGCTTCTGCTCTCCATTTGTCCCAAGACTAGCACAGCACTTAGGAAAGCAGTAACTCAGCCATGATGAATACAGTAAATCACATGATTACATATATTTGAATGAATGAGTTGGTACTATTTTTTTTCAGATTCTCAAGAAGGAAATTACAAGTCTGAAGTCAACAGCAAACCCAGGAAGGAAAGGACAGCATTTACCAAGAGCAAATCCAAGGACTAGAAGCAGAATTTGCCCATCACAACTATGTGACTAGACTGAGGAGATACAAGATAGCAGAGAATCTGGATCTCACCAAAAGACAGGTAAAGCTGGGCATTGCCAGGGATTGTTTTCATTGTTCTTAATTATCAAAAGGAAGAGAGGTGTGCTATTTCATAATTAAGTATTTTTACCCAGCAAAATGAAAAAATTAAAAATCAGTGAGTGATTTTATGGGGAAAAAACCCTACATTAATTGAGTTTAAAGAAGAATTCTGTGTTCTGAAATAACGTTCTTTCTGTATTTGTTGGTGGTGGGGAGGTGTGTGTGAAAATATTTATTTGACATAATGATGGAATGTGGTGAGGAATTTTGTATCCTTTCAAAATCTCCTATTTGGCATGTTAGAAAGTTGACAACCCCTGAGTAGTTTCCTGTATTGGTCAGAATAGGGTATGTTATGTTGCGCTAACACATTAGCTTCCGAGCCTCAATGGCATGATACAAAAATGCTCATTTGCTCACTCTCCATACTGAGTCTCCTAAGTCCAGGCTTTCAAATAAACACTCCCAAAATGGTGGCTCTCTGGCATCTCCACATACAATGTACTTGGGAACCACGTAAGGTGAGAAGACATTGTGAGTTCATGCATTGGCCCTTGAATGCTTGCATGGGCCATGTCCTGCATTAGTGTTTCAGGTTCAGAAATCGTCAAATGGTGCAGCATAGAGGAAATGATGGAATACAAGGGCACGTAGACCACTCATGAATATTTTTGTCCCATTACTCCAAATATTTTTGAAATTGTGCTGGTCTTGGTAATGCAAAATTCTGCTACTAACTCAGAGAACACTTTGGAATTATTAAAAGTTTGCAGATCTCAAATAGTAAGACCTAAAGAGTACTATTACATTAATTTTGTATTAATTACTTCTTAGATCCCCTTCTTGAATTTTATTTGGATGACAAATGGTCTCCTCTTATAATGCTCCCAGCACACTCTTTGTAAGGGCTGTGACTTGCCCTGGGAGAATCTAGCTGAGTGATGATTACAAGTTGTTAAGCTTTAGAAAAACATTCCTGAAAGTCAAATGCAAAGATCTTTATGGACAGTGCAGTTATGATTGGCACTGTGAGGGCTGGAGTCTCATTTCCTTTTTCACTGTACACACCTCCTCTGGGATCCCACTGGAACCAAGGAAATATCAACAGGGTGCGGACATATGAATGCATATCTTAAGCGAGAAAACTGTTCATCTAATTTCTTAAATCATCTTCTTTCCTCTGTTAATTTTACATCTCAACCCTGTTAGGTTACTTCTGGGTGGGGAAAACGCATACAGGAACACTTTCATGTGTTTTTATACATTGCCAGTTTGTGTTTTATTAATTATGACTAGTACCTAACTTATGGAGCATAACATTTCCTTCCCTGGAACTTCACAAAGTTCCATCTATAAGTGTACAGCTTCTGGCATGCAAGAAAGCCTGTTCCAAAATCTACATCATCAGACAATAGTTTCACTATGTTTTCATTTCTAAAAAATTGTTTACTTAAAAATTTATATACTTATTTGAGAGGCAGAGAGAAAGAGAGGGGGCATTTGTTTTATTGTTTTTTAACTTCTAAAACTTTATTATTTACTTATTTGAGAGCAGAGAGTGAGAGAGAGAGGGGATGCAACTATTGCTTGCTCATACTCCAAATGTACATGATGATCCTCGGCTAGGGGCTGAAGCTGGGAGCCAAGAATCCAATCCAGGTCTCCCTTGTGAGTAGTAAGGAACTTGTTGACTAAGGCTACCACAGTGGCATCCCAGGATCTATGTTAGCAGGAAGCTGGAGCCAGGAGCTGAGCTGAACCCAACCTGAAATGCAACCAACCAACATCATAACTGCTAGACTAAAGCCTATCCTGTGTTTTGTTCTTGTTTAATTATTTCTCTAGCTGGGAACAGGACAATAGGCAGGGGGAACCACAAATTTCTGTCATTATAGAGAGACAGTGAACTCCAGGAAAACTGTGTTTTATATAATACATGAAGGAAGTCAGAATTTGGAGTTTGCTTCCAGTGTTCATAATGATGGCTGTAATACTGAGCCTTCAGTGAAGAACAAAGTAGAAACTCTGTGTTTACTAACCTGGGGATCTTGGTTTTCCCCAGCTATCTAGTCATTCAACAGAAGTTTCACTTTTGTCTGAGCGTAATTCCTTTTGAAAAGTAATTCTATAAGCCTAGTTTGAGAGGATCTGAAGATATTTGGATATTTTTTCTCTTTTTTCCTAAATGACTTAACACTATTGAAAAATAATAATATGTAAATATGATATATCTACATATGTACACATACATGCACACACAATTTTATTCACTTCTTTGAAGTCCCTTTTCAATGCTGTGACATTAAGCCAATGCTGTATAACAAACCACTCTACACATTGCTGGATCTTAATGGATACCGAGCTGTAATTCACTCGCAGTCTTGTGCGTTAGATTTGGACTGGAATTACTTGGCCAGTTTTATTGCCAGCAGTACCTGGCTTCCTCATGAATCTGCACTTGGCTTGTGGGTTGACTATGAGCTGGCTGGGCCTCCACTAAAACAACGCATTTCTGTTGCGTGTGTTTCCAACTTCTACCAGGATAGCCTGGAATCCCAATCTTCAGGTGGTTGTAGAAGCATTTCCAGGAGCTCTGAGAGGGAAAGCTGCAACATGCAAGGTTTCTCAAGTCTTTGCTTGGATCATATTTGTTAATATAGTTTCATTGTTCAGAGAAAGTCATACAATCAAACTCAGTGTGGACAGGAGAAGGAGATTATGTCATTGCCAGACATTCCTAGAATAATCTAAGCACAGCCTTGGTGGAAAAAAACAAACAGCAAAACAGTTGAGTAATAATTATCTTTTCAAAGAACTTAACAGTTGATATTATGCAGATTATATTTATTCCACAAATATTTAGGTACAGTTTTGCAAGATAATATGAAAAGGAGATGAATGTGTGTGGAATGTAAATTCCTAAGTAAAAGTAAGTCCTCAGGGTTCCTCAGAAAGAATTGAATTGTTATGCAAAACTCTGATTAGAATTCTGAGATTTGCCATTCAGAATTGTGTTTTGTTAGGTAAGTAACAATCTTTTCAAGACACAACATGGAGATTAAAATTGCATGCTCTTTCTTTTCCTTAGAAGTCTATATTATAATTCATATGAAAGAGTGTTTAGCACAAAGTACACAACCTAACCATCAACCACAGGAGGAAAATCTTTTATATACATGTCAACTAATTATTTTATAATACAAATATACATTGAGCCAGGTGTTAGATGTAAAATATTGTTACATTAAGCTAGAAAAGTAACTTCCTGAACACACAGAAGAGGCAAAAACTGAACTAGTAGCACTGTGGTCAGCATTGAATGTCACAAGAGAAGAATGACAGGATCATATACAAGTATGTTCCTGGTTTCATCAAATGTTAATTTATTCTTATTGTTCTACACCTGTACAGCATCTTAAGCTTCTAAAGGCTTTATTTTTGTTCTCTGGGCTGAATTGTACTGTGCTGAACTTATCAGAAGAAATATTGTAGGTTTCAACCATCCATTTTTCTATTATTAGTGACCCAAATATGTATTTCTCCAAAAAGCCAGGGCTTTCATCCAGTAAAATATTTTCAATTTATTTTCTGAAGATTGGGCTCTTAAAGTTATAGACATAGAGTTATACACAGAATCCTACCTTCTTAAATTGGGGAGCTGCCTGTCCTAGTCAATTGGGGTTGCCAGAGCAAAATCACATAGACTGGATGATTTACAGACAGCATAAACTAGTTGCTCACTGCTGAAGACTGGGATCAAGGTCAAGACACAAGCAGAGTTTCTGTCTGGTGAGAGCCTGCTTCTTCCTGGACAGCAACCATATCACATGGGTGAGAGGTTTGGCTGAGCTCTCTGGGGCCTGTTCAACAAGGCACCCAGCCCAATCACAAGTGCTCTGCCCACATGAGCTAATCACTCTCAAAAGTCCTTATTTTTTCAAAAATAATTTTTTGAGGGGCAGAAAGAGAAAGAGGGGGGGAGAGAGAGAGGAGAGAGAGAAGTAGAGAGAGACAGGGTGATCTTCCATCTGCTTGTTCACTCTCCAAATGGTCACAACTGCCTCAGGCTGGTCCAGACTGAAGCGAGGAGTCCAGGACTCCATTTAGGTCTCCTGTGTGGGTGGGTGGCAGAGCCCAAGAACTTGGGCCATCTTCTGCTGCTTTCCCAGTCCCTTCAGCAGGGAGCTGAATTGGAAGTAGAGCAGCTGGATTTGAACTGGAGCTCATATGGGATGACAGTGTTGCAGGCAGATACTTAGCCCACTGCACCAGTGTGTGGGTCTCAGACCTCACTTTTAATGTGGTCACCTTCACAGACAGGATTCTAGCATTTGGATTTTGGAAGGTACAAATGTTCAAACTACAATTTAGCTATTCAATTACTTTAATTTTTCACTAATGCCATACATGCTTATCATGTAATCCTCATCTTGTTCTTGAGTGATACTGTTTTGTAGGATTTCCACATATTAAATGCTCTAACTAAAGAGTGCAAGATCTCTCTCTCTCTTTCCTTCTCCAAAACTCTGAGTTTCAAATAAATTAACAAATCTTTAAAAAATCTAACTACATATATACATTCTTTTCATTTGCATTCTTCAATGCACACTTTGAAATACTGTGATTTAGTACAGGAACTTACACGTACTCACAAAGGAATATTGTATCAAACCTCATACTGATCAATGTTTTCCTTCACTTAAATAGGATCCTCTAAATCTAACAAATGCTTGTCTTGACTTTGCCAAAGCTTTTCAAGATTGAAGTACAAAGAAATTCTATCCTGCAAATGGGAAAAACAATAAGTGTTAACTCATCTAGCTCCATGGTAGGATTGTTTAAGAGAATTAATTTTCTCTTAAATGACAACTGACTTTAAAATCAAAACTAGTCTTTGACAGGTTTCATATGTAAATTTATTGTGATTACCTATGAAACATCCATTTCTATAACTGATGTCACTTTTAGCTACCTCTACCTTATTTATTGAATGCATTTCATAATAAGCCTTATGCATGCCATCCTGAAGGCTTGCAATCCTTGGGTCTCATTTTAGAAAAAACCTAAGATGCATTAAATCCCTAAATATCTCTCAAATTTTCAGAATTCCATCTGTAAGAGTGGTTGTGAAATTTCTCAAAGAAGGCAGACTCTTCAATGGTGTCTTTTTCCATAATCCACCTGGTCAACCAGGAAGAAAACAAGAGGCTTATATTGAAAACCAGCTCCACTAAAAATGCTAACCTTAGAGCAAAGATGAGGTTCAAGTCTTTTAATTCTAAAGCTGTGTTGTGGAGCAGTTATCACTGTAGTCACTCTCCAGCTTCTAACTCAAGGCTTCCAGTTTATGACCTATCCTCCCACATCCCCAAGAGCCATGGCTAATAATCTTCAATTGGTAGGGCCACTTAGAATATTTTGAAGAGCCAGTCGGTCTAAAGATCCTCCTGTACCAATGTATTTTCAAGTCTGATGAGTTTATTCTGGCTTTTTTTTTTCTTCATCCAGATAAGCTTGGAGAAGTCTCCTGCCAGATATCTGGTATCTGACATGGGGAAGAAAGAGAAAACAGCTGCATGGGAATTTAACAGGGAGTGGTAAAAAGGACATTTTTACAGAGTGAAGGCTGCTAAATGTAGGAGTGGGAGATCCTGCCACTTGACAAAATCTTTTCCACAGTGCTAATCAAAGGTGCAATATTGTGAATTTGAAAGCAGCTAAGATGGGCAGAATAAACATCCTGAGATCTCAATACCTCTGCCAAGATAAATGGAAAATCCCCACCTTGTTGGATTATACTCCATTGGCGGTAATGAGAAGGATTATGTTTTGTTTGCTACTCATAAATCATTCAGTGGCTGAATACCAAGTATTTTCAAAATAGCCATCCATTTTTTTTGGATGAGTATAAAAAAGGAAATAATTTTGTACACCACATAAACAGTGGGTTTGTCTTTTGCACATTTTTAGCAGAATTTTTCCCATTCTAGATTTATTTATGTAAATTACTATGAAAACAGTTAATTCAATTTTGTTTCTGTGAGCCACCATATTGTCTGTTCAGCTGTTCTGAGATGGACTTTCTTACCCATGATTTTATAATAGTGCTTCTTTCTTTGGATCAGTATTTAACACTTAACTTGAGTAAAAGTCAGTTGCTTCTTTTGTGTAGGTTCCACATACACAAAAAGTTTATGGTTTAAGAAATAGTAACATTAAAGACAGATCTATACAGAGACCAATTTATGGTTTAAGAAATAGCAACATTAAAGACAGATCTATACAGAGACCAATATTTCAAACCTTCCATACACTGATTTTCAAAAATATTGCCTATGTGAAGTAGAAGACTGAGAAATAAGTAACTGGTTCATAACCATAATATTCAAATTTGAAATGATAAAGAAAAAAACTCAGAAAAATAAGGTCATATCCTAACTACTGTCCTTGAGAATGGTCTTTTTTCATTAAAAGTACTATTCTTTCCCTGCATAGATAATAGAGAGGTAGATAGATAGATGATAGACACACAGCTATAAAGATGCAGAAATAAATATTTCTGTGCACACACATAGACCTACATATCTGTGTATATGTGTTCATATATATGTGTACATATACATATAAAATGAGTTTTTTTAAACAATTGAAATTTGTTGTACTTTTTGCTATTGTGAGCATTCATCAATTTAGTACAATGAAAGGACAACATCATCGAAGACAGCATTGTCTAAGAATTTTCCATACTTTGCTCCTGAATTTCTTTAATAAGAAGTTAAAACATTAATTTGCATTTAAACAACAACTCAGCCATTACATTCTGATGGCTATTGCAGATCACAGCCAAACGTCATGGTTTACGTGTGATGCTACGGAAGGAGCTTTGGCTGTGAGAGGACACTTCCTGCACTTCTTTCACACTAGCCTTGCATGCATTTTTTTTTTTATTTCATGAGAAAATTCTAGAAAGTTTGAAAAGCCAGTGAAAGTTTTTTGTTGACATCTTTAATTTCAACAAGAGTTGCTCTAAAAGGTAATGAACCCAGGCCGAAGAGAACTATTTCTGGAGACTGTCTATAAAAGACTGTGCTATTTGATCTCCATATTCCCATAACTTATGAAAAACTCAGAGATGCATTCAATTTAAAGTAAATGTTATACTTTAAATCCTTTTATCACTCCCAATTTTTATGCATAATATATACTTTTTAGTTTTTTGCTTTCTTCCAGTTATTGAAATTAATGACTATTTTGGGGAAAGAAATCAATGTGTACTCATACAATAGTAATGATAATCTTTGTGAATTCTTATAATGATTTTAGATATAAGGGAGTAGTCTCTAAATTAGTAAATGAATGATCAGTGAGAGCTCACATATATGCTGATAACAACCAGAACATATCAGTATTAATTCAATTAGATTCAACCATAATAAGTTCATAATGTCCTATGGTTCTTTACTCATAAATTTGGTGAGATTCACTGTTTTAACTGAATAAATTTGATAGATATGCCTGAGATGGTGGGGAAAGCAGAAGTTGTTAATTATAATAATGTATATTGATAGTGATGTTTCTAATTGTTTTTATGTTATTTATTTATTTTTTTTAATTTTTTGACAGGCAGAGTGGACAGTGTGAGAGAGAGAGACAGAGAGAAAGGTCTTCCTTTTGCCGTTGGTTCACCCTCCAATGGCCGGTGCGGCCAGCGCACTGCAGCCGGCGCACCACACTGATCCAATGGCAGGAGCCAGGTGCTTCTCCTGGTCTCCCATGGGGTGCAGGGCCCAAGCACTTGGGCCATCCTCCACTGCACTCCCTGGCCACAGCAGAGAGCTGGCCTGGAAGAGGGGCAACCGGGACAGAATCCGGCACCCCGACCGGGACTAGAACCCAGTGTGCCGGCGCCGCAAGGCGGAGGATTAGCCTAGTGAGTCGCGGCGCTGGCCTCTAATTGTTTTTAAACACCATTGAGAGATTAGGTAAGGTGATGAGAGAAAAAAAAAGCTGTCATTCTAGTTGGTCTTGTTAGTTTAAAAAAGACCAAAATGTAAATTAATGCTATAACTAGTACTCAAACAGTACTTTATATTTTGTGTTTCTGTGTGGGTGCAAACTGTTGAAATCTTTACTTAATATATACTAAATCAATCTTCTGTATATAAAGATAATTGAAAATGAATCTTAATGTGAATGGAATGGGAGAGGGAGCGGGAGATGGGAGGGTTGCAGGTGGGAGGGAAGTTATGGGGGGAAAAGCCATTGTAATCCATAAGCTGTACTTTGGAAATTTATATTTATTAAATAAAAGTTAAAAAAAGAAAGTTAAAAAAAGAAAAAGACAGAAATAAAGTAATTACTTTGAATACAAAAATTTCATATCTTCAGTTATTACCATCTAGGGATTTTATAACAAAGTAAAGAAAAAAAAACAAGTAACTTAGTTTTGATATTTTCACTCAATTTGCTAAAGTCACATATGATGTACTAAGTAAATGATATTTCACTTTGAATAAGTAAAAGCAGTATGTATTTTTTCACCTTGTATGGAAATGTGGTTATTTGAATTAGTGTGTTTCCATTGTAATTAAATGTTAATGAAATAAGTAATTTTCATTGAACTTCATCAGGTAAGAAGAAATTATTAGCATTTATTATGACTGTGACATTTCAAAAAGATCAAGTTAAAAGGAATGAAACTTTTTTTTAACTTTTATTTAATGAATATAAATTTCCAAAGTACAGAATATGGATTACAATGGCTTCCCCCCCATAACGTCCCTCCAACCCGCAACCCTCCCCTTATCCACTCCCTCTCCCCTTCCATTCACATCAAGATTCATTTTCGATTCTCTTTATATACAGAAGATCAGTTTAGCATACATTAAGTAAAGATTTCAACAGTTTGCTCCCACACAGAAACATAAAGTGAAAAATACTGTTTGAGTACTATTTATAGCATTAAATCTCAATGTACAGCACACTAAGGACAAAGATCCTACATGAGGAGTAAGTGCACAGTGACTCCTGTTGTTGACTTAACAAATTGACGCTCTTGTTTATGGCATCAGTAATCACCCTAGGCTCTTGTCATGAGCTGCCAAGGCTATGGAAGCCCCCTGAGTTCACTGACTCTGATCATATTTAGACAAGGACATGGTCAAAGTGGAAGTTCTCTCCTCCCTTCAGAGAAAGGTACCTCCTTCTTTGAAGACCTGTTCTTTCCACTGGGATCTCACTCGTGGAGAGCTTTCATTTAGGTTTTTTTTTTCCCCCAGAGTGTCTTGACTTTCCATGCCTGAAATACTCTCATGGGCATTTCAGCTGGATCCGCATGCCTTAAGGGCTGATTATGAGGCCAGAGTGCTGTTAGGACATTTGCCATTCTATGGGTCTGCTGTGTATCTCACTTCCCATGTTGGATCATTCTCTCCTTTTTGATTCTATCAGCTAGTATTTGCAGACACTATTCTTGTTTATGTGATCCCTTTGGTTCTTAGACCTATCATTACGATCAATTGTGAACAGAAATTGATCACTGGGACTAGTGAGATGGCATTGGTACATGCCACCTTGATGGGATTGAATTCGAATCCCCTGGTATGTTTCTAACTCTACCGTTTGAGGTAAGTCAGCTTGAGCATGTCCCGAATTGCACATCTCTTCCCTCTCTTATTCCCACTCTTATATTTAACAGCGATCACTTTTCAGTTAAGTTTCAGCACTTAAGAAGAATTGTGTATTGATTACAGTATTCAACCAAAAGTATTAAGTAGAACAAACAAAAAAAAAATACTAAGAGGGATAACATATTAAGCTGCTCATCAACAGTCAGGGTGAGGGCTGATCAAGTCACCTTTTCTCAGAGTGTTCATTTCACTTTAACAGGTTTCCTTTTTGGTGCTCAGTTAGTTGTCACCTATCAAGGAGAACAAGTGGTATTTGTCCCTTTGGGATTGGCTTATTTCACTCAACATAATGTTTTCCAAATTCCTGCTCATCACATGAATTATTACTTTGGTTCATTTTTGGAAAGAAGAATGAGATTTCATAAGATTGGTTTTAATAATATCAAGAGATTAATGTTTCTTACATCAAATTTTATTTGTCACAACAAGAGTTATTTATTGTTTTGTTTTGATAGGCAGAGTGGACAGTGAGAGAGAGAGACAGAGAAAGGTCTTCCTTTTGCCATTGGTTCACCCTCCAATGGCCGCTGCAGCAAGCATGCTGCGGCTGGTGTGCCACGCTGGTCTGAAGCCAGGAGCCAGGTGCTTCTCCTGGTCTCCCATTGGGTGCAGGGCCCAAACAATTGGGCCATCCTCCACTGCACTCCCTGGCCACAGTAGAGAGCTGGCCTGGAAGAGGGGCAACCGGGACAGAATCTGGAGCCCCGACCGGGACTAGAACCTGGTGTGCGGGTGCCCCAAGGTGGAGGATTAGCCTAGTGAGCTGCAGCGCCGGCCTAAGAGTTATTTATTTTTCAACATGTTATTTATCCATGGCTCACAATAACTAGTGAGTATTCAGTTTTCTTAAAAGCATGGGGGGGGGAGGCACTTGGTGTAGAGATTAAGACTCTGCTTGGGACACCTGCAATCTCAAATTAGAGTGACTGGGTTCAAGTCCTACCTCCATTCTTGATTCCAGTTTCCTGGTTAATGCACATCCTGGGAGGCAGCAGGTGAAATCTCAAGTTGTTGAGTCTCTGCCACACATTTGGGATATACTGACTAATTCTTTGTTCCTGGTTCAACCTGTCCCAGCCTTGGCAGTAGCTAGCATTTGGAGAGTGATCCACTGTGTGGGAGATCCCTTTTTGTTGCCCTCTCCGTATGTGTGTGTTTGAAATAAATAAAAATGCAAAAAAAGTGGGATAGTAAAACTTGTATGACTACATCAAAGAGCCTGTTTTACAAGATTGATTTGTAAAGGGGAAAACAAGTTTCAGACCTGAAAACTATAGAGACAGAAAAATGATTCATCTATCACCAGCTTTGTGCTAAAATCAATGATAAAGGCAAGAGGCAGCCCAATAAATAGGGTTTCAATTGTTAGTCATGCAATGTATTCTGTCCCTATACTCCTTCCATCAAGCACCCCCAACCTCAACGCACAGCTGCAGATCTGCAGAGCAGAGTTTGCTGGTGGCTTGGAACTAGCTGAGGGACCCCACTGGCAGGCAGACATATGTCTATCTTGCAGGCAGGAGAAGTGGAGAAGTTTTATTTTCTTTCTTTTTCATCCTTACCTTAAAGCATTCTTGGTTCGAATTCTGCACTTCAACTCCCCACTTTGCCGCTGAACTACTTGGTTAAGTCTGCAGGGCCTGTTGACATTCGGTTGTCCACATTAACTGCCAGAGCCGCTTTAGTCACTGGGATATGATTAAATCTGAAAATTGTATTTGTACAATGATTCTTTCCATGTTTTCACATCTTTATGATGTGAATAAATATTTGTTAGACAGTGTCTACAGTGTTTCAAGTGCCCAGACAAAAATGGAAGCAGTTGGAACATTAAATCTAAAAATTTCAGATGTGTAGAGATATCTGGATATGTCACTGAAATTTTCAGATTTCATCCAGATGTTTGGTGTTATGGTTGTTTGTTTCTACAAAAGTCATACATTTATGGTACAATATAAATATGGATTATGACATTATATATATTCAGTTTCCCATTAACCTAATTCACTGTGGCCACCTTAGGAAATTACGAGACACTATAGATTCATACATAATTTGTTTTCTTCTCTAATCTAATGTAAACCTAGGAGACCAGATATTATACACATTAAATGCAAATGTGTTTCTCAAATTCTAATGTACTCATTGAAACAAATTTCAAAGCAAAATTCTCTTGGCTGCTTTCTTCATTAAATAGAGTCAAGATTGAGAACACATATTTTTCTATTTACTTGAGGAGTAATTGGATAATCTAAGCAATGTAAATATTAAATACTTAATTGACTAAGGAGACTTCTTCATGGTAGTATGTTCTGAAGAGTAAAGTCTATAATTGGGGATTTTAAATATTTACCACTATAACAATCTATTTCACGGTTTAGTTATTTTTATTAGGCAGATTTTGTTGAAAAATACCACCTGCATGCACAGATATTAATAACTTAGAAGGTTTGGCTTGTGTATTTTTGAGTTCATGAATAACAACCTCTCTACATTATTCCTATTTGGATTTGATTTTATCTAATTTGTTAATCACACTCCATAACATGACACATTTTACACAGTCTTACCTTAAATCCAGTCTTGAAAAAAGGGAATTATTTAAAAACCCTCCTTTATTCAGCACTTTTCAGAAAAGTTGCAGATCAGAAGATATCATTGACTTGAACCCCAAATAAAATCAACATCAGCACTCATAAAATGCATGTACCGTGCTCAAATAGTCTATTTGCTTTGCTGTATGTAATATATTTGGTAAGTCAACTTTCTAGAACCCAAGGTTCTAGTCTAGGTTACTGGAGTAAAAAAATGTGGAAGGCACACAGGATGCTAACAATGGCAAGGATGTGTGATTCTCAGAGGGAAAATCTCTGTGGTCACAGTCATGTGACAGCTTAACAGTATAGAGTTTTAGGCCACCACTTGGATGGGGGACTTTTAATGACACAGAACAGTGAATGGTTTAGGAACATTCTGTAGAATATGAGTATGGAGCTAACCTTTTACAATTCTCATCACTGATGAAAGCCTCATGCATTGCCAACAACCATCTGTTGTTTACAAGCCTCCCATTTATTCATTGGGAATGCCTTAAGGGCAAGGTCTGCATTTGATTTTCTGTGCATTCCTCACTCAATCCCTCTCATCATGGTTCTACACAGTACTGGTACCTGGACATTAAGTAACATCTTAGAACCTGTGAATGGATGAATAAATAGAGATCACAAGTCATCAAGAAAACATGGATTCTTTTCATTCTATATAGCTTATATGGTTTGTAAATTCAGCATACTGTATGTACCATGCTTGTATATTTTCACTAAAAATCATTAGAATACTTATTTTGAAAAGCTGAAGTCTTAGCCATTTGGATGAATATACAAAGGAATTTCAAAAAGTTTGTGGAAAACAAAATTAAGAGTTTATCTTGGTGCAAAAAGTTTTGAACACAGTGAATAATTTTTTTCAAACACACTCTTTCCCTAAACAGTTTGAAGACACTTCATACTTAAGCTGCCATCAAAAGTAGAAAAATAATTTTCTTCATTCCAGTCAATGAAGCTGGATTAATACAGTGATACTAACTTGAACTATAAAAATTTTTATGTATAAATCTACCATGATGTCATTATTTTAATAGAAATATTTATAATCTGGAATTATTTTTTCAGATTGTGTTTGCTCATCTTGAGATGAAGATAAAGAAACATGTCTCCTCCAAATTTTCCTCTTATTTCAACTCACTCCAATCTTCTTAGTATATTTGAATGGAAATGTAAATGTGTTGACTTTTGGAGTTCTGTACTTCTCCTTCCATTTTCTATAAGATGTGTCCATAATGTATCTGTTGCCTTTTTTGTTCCATTACTAACTTTGTGGAATTTTGGTATCAAATATGCAGTGTAACTCTCAAAGAAAATAGTATATAAGGCATTAATTACTATAAAATCATCAAAGGTTTTCCCCACATAAATGTGTATATAAATGTATATGCATATATTTATATGTGTAAATGTGTATTAATATTTATAGGTATGTGGCTCTTATTTTCCACTATGATGTCTATTTTAAAAATTGAAATGGAAGTCATTTGTTGTGCTGCACCTGTTAAGCCATTGTTTGGGATGCCCATGTAGTGAAAAGTGTCTGGATTCCAGTAACACCTCCACTTCCTATACAACTTCCTGATAATGCTCACCCTGGGAGGCATCAGATGATAGATGAATTACTTGGGTCCCTACCACCCAGGTGGGAGACCTAGGTGGAGTTCTTGGCTCTTGACAATGGTATGGCCCACTCCTGGCTCCTGTGGTTATGGGGAGTGAACCAACAGATGGAAGATAATCTCTTTCACTCTCACTGTCTCATTCTGCCTTTCAAATGAATAAAAACAAATAATTTTTTAAAAATTAAATGGTAAAATGTCATATGGTGAGAAAGAAAACCAACGGACATACTTTCTTTTAAATACAAAGTGGTATTCCTAAAATCCGCACCTTCTTCTTAGAATTTTCTTACGTGAAATTTCACATGACAGATGGATGCTGGTATTACAGAATTACTGTACCTCCTCTCCTAGAGAAGAACATAAGCATGGATTTCAATAACTCTATTCCTCTCATTTTTTGTTTCCTGTCAAGATTATTTTGCATGAACATTTCAGTCTTGGTGACAGTGATTATGATGATGACTTATGTTTTTTTTTTCCCCCATCTGGAATGGTCAGTGGAGAAAATATCCCTATGGACAATCTTGAAAGCCTCATTATTCCAATATCACAAATATGAAAATTGAGACACAGAAAAGTGTGGTTTTCCCAAATTCACACAAAAATTAAGAAGTGAAGCCAAGAGTAGTACCCAGCTCATGTGCAACAGATCTAATGCAACCTGCACTGTCAAGCTCACATGGTGATTAGACTGAGTAGTGTAATTACCTAAAGTACAGGGCAGGAAAATAGCGCCCCATTTACCAACCCAGTCACAGCAAGTGGAGGAATTACATGAATGAGAGTCACCATATGGATGGTGCTCACACATTTCACAATCCTGTACTTTACCTTCTTATCCTGAATGCTCTAAAAACAGGAGTTTGAGATAGAATGCAAATAAAAAAACCAAACCCCAATTCTGGAGTCAGATAAAGACATAGGTGTTTAAATCCTGGGGTTAGAGTTTCTATCTGTGTCATGTTCATGTAAACTTTACCTCAATTGTCTCATTTATAACATAAAATAATGTTCACAACATGAGGGGAAAGTGTATTAGAAATAAAGCACAGGTAACACATATGCTGTAACATGATGCATGTAGTGATCCTTATGAGTAGTAAGCAGTAATAATGTCAGTTCTCATCAAATATTTTTAAAGATTTATTTATTTATTTGAAAGGCAGAGAGTTACAGAGAGGCAGAGAGAGAGAAGAAGAGGGAGAGAGAGAGAAAGAGGGAGGGAGAGAGAGAGAGAGAGGTCTTCCATCCGCTATTTCACAGTCAATGATTATAGGCTGGCGACGTGGCTCAACAGGCTAATCCTCCAACTGCAGCACCGGCACATTGGGTTCTAGTCCCAGTCGGGGCACCAGTTCTGTCCTGGTTGCTCCTCTTCCTGTCTAGCTCTCTGCTGTGGCCCTGGAAGGCAGTGGAGGATGGCCCAAGTGCTTGGGCCCTGCACCCACCTAAGGGACCAGGAGAAGCACCTGGCTCCTGGCCATTGTGGGGTGAACCAACGGAAAAAGGAAGACCTTTCTCTCTGTCTCTTTCACTGTCCACTCTGCCTGTCAAAAAAAAAAAAAAAAAAAAAAAAAGGCCGGTGCCGCGGCTCACTAGGCTAATCCTCCGCCTTGCGGCGCTGGCACACCGGGTTCTAGTCCCGGTCGGGGCGCCGGATTCTGTCCTGGTTGCCCCTCTTCCAGGCCAGCCCTCTGCTGTGGCCAGGGAGTGCAGTGGAGGATGGCCCAGGTGCTTGGGCCCTGCACCCCATGGGAGACCAGGAGAAGAACCTGGCTCCTGGCTCCTGCCATCGGATCAGCGCGGTGCACCAGCCGCAGCGCGCCGGCCGCGGCGGCCATTGGAGGGTGAACCAACGGCAAAGGAAGACCTTTCTCTCTGTCTCTCTCTCTCACTGTCCACTCTGCCTGTCAAAAAAAAAAAAAAAAAAAGAGAGAGAAGTCAATGATTATATTAACTTAATACATTTCGTGTCATGCATGGTTGCACATGGATTGGATGCCTAAGACCTACTTACAACTATATCATGTTATTTTTTAACTGTTCCACATTTAACTAGAAGAATTTGGAAACATTACCATCATTCCTCCTTCCTCCATAGAAATAAACAGAAAACTAATTCATAAACATTTCCAAATTACTCATTATTTGATTTTGTTTCAGAATGATTAGATTGACAAAAACATGTTGATTCTATTCTAACTTAGTCTAGGAAGACATATATGAGTATTCAAGAAATACAGTAAATTATATTTTTGTATCATATTTTCTCTTTGTGAGATACATTTTATCACACTGGTAAACAATCTATCTAATTTAATTTTGGGGAGATCCTGTTCAAATTGAAGGTACAAAACATACTTTTCTATCAACCACTTGAAGGAATAAAAATTATGCTTGTATTGATGATATCTATTTCTTTTGTAGAATAACTCTGACTTTCAAAGAAAATCAATCTTAAAAAACAATTCTATAAAAATATTCAGTTAACATTTGAGGTAAGTGATACTTAGGTGAAAATATGATGTTTGCAACATAAATACAAACAATTGGCATAGTTATTATTTGAACCATCTGGGGAACAGTGTATTTTGCTGTCAGTTCCTTATGCTGCATTCTGTTTGTAAAAAGCAATTCAGAAATAAAAAGAAAGCCACAGAGAATTTAGCATGAGAGCAGTAGTCTAAACATTCCAAACCTGAAAACGTTTGAAGTCTGCAGAACTGATCTGCAAATGCTCTTGAGAAAGTGGTGTTTGTTGTGGCGGTTGTGGTTGTTTCCTGATTTCTTACCTAAAACTGGCCAGGAAAATTGAGTAATAATTCTCTCACGTGTACCTCACTGTTCAACTTTTGCCAAATAATGCTAACAGGAGTGGACAAAGGAACAAAAGTGGTCCCAGAAAAAATAGATTGCTACATCAAGTTTTGAGAGCCTATAAAAATTCAATAAGAATTTTTGAAATAAATCTAATAATTTCTCAATAATCTCATTTTGGCATTTGATATGCTTAAAGATATAGATACATTTAAAAATTAAAAATAGTTTTTCTTGTATGCCTTATTTCCCACCTTTAGTAACTTTTTAAATTAAATCTGGCTTCAAACTGTGATCAAGAATTCCAGAAAATATTTTATTATATGATGGTTAGTAATTCCCCTTTAAAATATTGTTTACTTTTTAAAAAATATAGTTTTCAGAAACAGTTCTTAAAACAAAATGAATTTTCAAAGATAATTATTGTCATATCCAGTTCATGTTAGGGGCTTTATTTTGTATTTCTGCCCTTTTGGAAATGGTTCATTGAGATAAACATTCATTTCCTTTATTTAAAGGCTAATCACATGATTTTAGAACACATTTTTGTAGAACTATTCAAGCATCCACTGCTTTTGCAAATGTGTAATATTGATGGTTGAAAATATTTGTACCTCTTTTTTATGTTCAGTGTATATTGATATTGAAAATCCATCACTTATCTAACCTGATGAAACATTAAACTCAAACTATTATTTTATTCAAGCTAATACTTCTAATTAAATAATTTGTTAGGCTTTCATTTTTCTTGTGAGAGCTCCATTTTCATTGGCTTTGCCAACATTGGAATTGGGAATTTTTGTGATCCTGGGCCTATGTAATGTAATGTAAGAGAGTGGTGTTTAAAAAGTAGTAAGCAGGAGGGAGCATTTGGCCAAGTGGTTAAGAATCCCCTTGAGACAACCTTGCTACAATGGAATGGGGGCGTCTGAGTGTTGTTTCCATTTCTGTCTTCAACTTCCTGCTAATGCAGACGCTGGGAGGCAGCACAGGAGGGCTCAAGGAATTGGGTTCCTGCCACACACACACAATAGAATTACTCCCTGCCTTTCAAATGGATACATGAAAACTAAAATATAGAAATATAAAACGTGGAGAAAGTTATGTCTAAAATTATCAGGCTTTAAAAACACACACCTGTATATTCATTAGACAATCGGCTCCTAACACTGCTACACCTGTAGGTCCAATTGGGACTGTCAGATGGACCAACATCAGCGTGACCAGTGCCAGTCCTGCCGGCTCAAGAAGTGCTTCCGGGGGGGGGGGTTGTGCAGAAGGAGGGTGAGTGGCCCCCAGCCCTGCTGCAGCTGGTGGGGGAGGCCTGTGGAAGGAGGGTGAGCGGCACCCATCCTCCCTGCAGTTGGCCGGTGGGGCCCGGGGTTGGCACCTGCTAACCACAAGACCAGGGCCATTGCACCCTGTGCTGGCACAGGAATCCAATTACAGCTGTGGCCAGGGCCCGGTCCCCTGCCCAGGCCTGTCCACTGCGTCCTGAAGAAATACACAGACACACACATACATGGACACACACATATATGCACACACACGCACAAACAACACACGCACATACACACATTTATTTGGTTTCCGTTGCCTCCACCCCTGCCTCTGTTTGCTTAAGGCAGGAGCCGGACAGCCCGAGCCCATGGGGACCCCACTCTTGTTCCCTCCCCTAGAAGCCCCAGCCTGGCCCAGGGCAGACACAGTCCAAGCAGCGTGGCCCTAAACGCCAATGCCCTGCAGTTTCTCCAGGCTCCACACCGGGGGGGGGGGCGGCAGTGGTCTCGGGGTAGGGGTGGGGGTGGGGTTCCAGCCTCAGGATAAATGCGCACCCCATACCTGCTTTCTGCCTGCCGGTTCTTCCCAGGGTCTGACCCCAGTCTCTCGCGCTTTCGAAGTCCTCCCCCCTCACTGGGTCTGTGAGGGAAGCTGATAAAGTTGGCTCAGAGCCCCTTGGAAAAGCCACTCCCTTCAGTTTGGGGGGGTTCACTGTGCCCCCTCTTCTCACGTGGCTGATCAGAAATCCCGCTGGCCCGGCCCTCGGGTGGGTGTGCCTACAGCCATGTGCTGCACCCCCCACCCCATGCGCGGCCCCCCACCATCACAGCTCACAACCCCTTACTTTGCTTTGGAACCCAATGACTTCTCCAGGGACTCTCTTTGTCTTGTGCACTGTTGTGCCCCAGGGTCCCTGCATACAGTTGGCCCTCAGTAAATAGCCCATGGCTTCAGTTGCCACCAGGGTAGCCCTTCCTCCATGGCCAATACTGCTCTAAAGCAGATTTGTTAATTTGGGGGTTGGTGTTAAAGAGGGAGTTGTGGGTGGGATTTGAACCCCACACCCCAGCCTGGGCTGGAGGAGGAAGAGTGGGGGGTGGGGGTTTGAAGAAGGGGGGGTGAGCAGGTGCAAAGGCCATGGGGTAGGATGGGGGGAGGAGTGGTGCAGGTGGGGCTTATAACCAGGGCAGCACTTTTGGGCCCCATTTGGCCACTCCTACTGGACAGCTGACCCCCACCCCCGCAGGACTCAGCCCCACCTCCAGCCCAAGTCCCCTCCAGGGCTGGTAATGCGCCCTGCGTGAGGCCGGCCCAAGGTTGGAGCTCATGGATTCTATCAGGCCAGGTGGGCGGGCTCATTAAGGCTCCTTAATTTGCCCTGCCTGGCAGCCAGCCCTCCCTGCCTGTTTCCCTCCTCCACCTCACCTGCTTGCTGAGGGCGAGGCCCCAGCTCCCAGTCCCACCTGGGGAAGACCCCAGGCCCCCTCCCCACCCGGGCTCTCCTGGAGCTGGGTTGGGGGGGACTCTGAGAGAGCCTAGCTCTGGCTGTCTTCTCCCTGCCCTTCTCTCTCTCTCTCCCTCCTGCCGCCCCGCAGCGCTGCAGCGTGGCCGCATCCCTCAATCGCTGCCTGGCAGCGCTGGCCGCCTCCTCCGGCAGCCCTCCTGGCTGGGTGCTGGCGAGATGGCAGACAGAGGCGTGTTCCTGGTGCAGCTGCGGGCGGCGGCGGCCCGGCGCTGGGCATGGACCAGGTGAGAACGCTGGCGGCGCGGCTGCTTAGTGCTGCCCCTGCCTGCACAGGGCGCCACTGCCGGCCAAGCGCGCGTGGCCTTCCTGGACCAGGAGCAGGTGGACGAGCTGGGCCGCCTGCAGGGGGACTCCGTGGAGTCCAGAGCCTCAATGTCATGGCGCTCTCGGCCTCTGCGCGCACGGAGAGGCTGCAGGAGCAGGCGCAGGTGGCTCTCATGGAGTATTGCGCGCCCAGTACCCGTCCCAGCCCCAGTGCGCCTGGCCTTGAGCGCGCTCCAGGCGCCCCTCATTGCGCAGCTCCACTTGCTGCGCCTGGTGGGCAAGACGCCCGCCGAGACGCTCACCCGGGACTCGCTGCTGGCGGGCAGCCCCTTCAACTGGCCCTAGGGCTCCAGCCAGTGAGCCGCCGCGTCAAGAAGACACTCTGCTCTGATTTCGGTATCACAGATTGCACAACACCTGGAAATAGTTTCTTTAAATGTGATTATCGGTTACAACTCAGAGAGGTTAAATGAAAAGGTGTCTAATCACGACCACACTCTTTCTTAGTAACTTCAGGCAGATTTAGCATCTCTACAATATATTAAATAATGGGCAGATATTTCCCAGGAACACCATGTTTTTCTGATGGATTTCAAAATTTCATGGGAAATAGAAGGAGAAGATAAGTTTATGTTGGTGCATAACATTTGAAACATGTATTTCTCATAATACATGTTTTCCATGAACTTTTTAAATAACCCATGTATATATAAATTTCAACATGTTTTGAACCAAAATAAATTTAACTTTTAATTCCATTTCCACAATCATTTTAAGGTACGCTTATGTGAGTCAAACAGATGGCTTCGTACACATAACACAAGGCTTGAGGAAATATATCTGTATAAACATGTTTTTGGGGCTGGTGCTGTGGTGCAGCAGGTTAACGCCCTGGCCTGAAACGCTGGCATCCCATATGGCCACCAGTTCAAGACCTGGCTGCTCCACTTCCGACCCAGCTCTCTGCTATGGCCTGGGAAAGCAGTGGAAGATGGCCCAAGTGCTGCACCCTTGTGGGAGATCCAGGGGAAGCTCCTGGCTCCTGGCTTGGGATCAGCGCAGCTCTGGCCATTGCGGCCAATTGGGGAGTGAACCAGTGGGTGGAAGACCTCTCTCTCTCTCTCTCTTTCTTTCTGCCTCTGCTCTCTCTGTGTAACTCTTTCAAATAAATAAATCAATATTAAAAAAAATAAGCATGTTTTTGAAAAATAGTGGATATATATATATAATACATCCTGCTTTGCAAGGTTTTTTTTTTTTGCTTAATAATGTAAATAGATTTTATAGCTAAACTATGTTTCTTCATATGGATTTATCATATACTATTTAATGAATACTGTACTGTTAGATATTTACTTTTCTATCCTCAAGTTTCCCTAAGAAAAAGTTTCCATAGACACTTCTGAAACCTATTTTTCCAAAGAAAGAGTTTTTTAGGAAGTGCTTATTTGGGACAAGAGTATATAATAAACATAATCTGTATTGCTAAGACTTTTGGTACACATCACCGATTTCTTTTGCAAATTCACATTCTATTCAATGGCCATTGCCTCATATATGTCAAAATGTCAACAGTTACAATAATTGTTTTGAATCTGATGAAAAACACATACTTTAATTTGTATTTATTCAATTTTTAAATAAATTAAACATCTTATTGAGTTTGCTGATATTTATATATATATTATACATAGTTATTATATATTATATTATAGTTAAGATATATAATATAGTCTAATGTGATATATTCTAATATATAATTATGTTATTATAAATTATATAATTATTATATATGTTATGTAACTATATAACTATGTTTTATATATTATATAACCATATAATATATAATATAATAATATATGTATATATGTGTGTGTATATATATATATACACACACACTCATAGATTTATTTTTTTGACAGGCAGAGTTAGACAGTGAGAGAGAGAGACAGAGAGAAAGGTCTTTCTTCCATTGGTTCAACCCCCAAATGGCCCCCATGGCCGGCAAGCTGAGCCAATTCAAAGTCAGGAGCCTGGTGCTTCCTCCTGGTCTCCCATGCACGTGCAGGGCCTAATCACTTGGGCCACCCTCCACTGCCTTCCTGGGCCACAGCAGAGAGCTGGACTGGAAGAGGAGCAACTGGGACAGATTTTTCATTCATTTCTGGAAATATTTTTTAAGATTTATTTATATATTTGAAAGGCAGAGTTACAGAGAGGCAGGGGCAGAGAGAGAAAAAGGTCTTCCATCTACTGGTTCAGTCTCCAGAGGGCTGCAACAGCAAGAGCTGCCCTTATCTGAATTCAAGAGCTTCTTCTAGGTCTCTCACATGGGTGCAGGGGCCCAAGGACTTGGGCCATCTTCTACTGCTTTCCCAGGCCATAGCAAAGAGCTAGATATGAAGGGGAGTACCTGGGACTTGAACTGGGGCCCATATGGGATGCCAGCACTGCAGGTGGTGGCTTTTACCAACTATGCCATAGCATTAGCCCCAGGATATACTTTTTAATTTTAACAAAATTAATAAACTATGAGTGAAAGTAATCGAGGAAACACAGGGAAAAGTAACACTAGTGTCCATTTTCATGTATTAAAACAATTGTTTACAGAGAAAAGAGCTTTGTCAAGATCAGAAAAAAATATTGTAAAACTCTTAGGGGTAAGGCCGGCGCTGCAGCCCACTAGACTAATCCTCCGCCTGCAGCACCAGTACCCAGAGTTCTAGCCCTGGCTGGGGCACCGGATTCTGTCCTGGTTGCTCCTCTTCCAGTCCAGCTTTCTGTTTTAGCCCAGGAAGGCAGGGGAGGATGGCCCAAGTCTTTGGGTCCTGCACCCATATGGGAGACCAGACCAAGAGGAAGCACCTGGCTCCTGGCTTTGGAACTGTGTATCTCTGGCCATAGCGGCCATTTGGGGGGTCAACCAATGGAAGGAAGACCTTTCTCTCTGTCTCTCTCGCCATCTAACTCTGCATGTCAAAAAAAAAAAAAAAACACTCTTGGGATAAAAACTTGACTAGAGATAAAAATCCACTATACTTTGAAAATCAAATTCCAAACACAAACACAAATATAAAGTCCTAAAATCCAATATAAGAAGTATAAAATAGGAAAACTCCAAATTAAAACAAGGAAGTTGAATGCCAGTTTGAAGACCACCAGCCAATAAAACAGAGAAACAAAACTTCAGTTATAGAAACACAAAATACTTCAAACATTTAAGAAATAAAAAAACACCTATATTTCTCAGATGTATCAAAGTATAAATAAGCAAAGCATATTTTCAGATTTCTTTCAGAAAGCCAGCAGTACATTGATAATGATGCAAAGTTGACCAGAACTTTCAATATAAATTAAGTATAAACTATCTTTCATATACAGATGTATAAATCCTTAGTATTTGTATAATAAATGAAATCGCATATGAAAATGTAATGAATAACAAGTCACATATAATAAAAAATACAAGAGGTGGTTAACATTTCTTAACAAGTCATGTAAATTTTCCAGGTAGGTGAAAAATTCAAGGAGAAAATCACATGACAATTTAATGTTCAAAAACATTTAAAAATCAGCATGTAATTTTTAAAAACTGCTTGCAGTATAGTAAAAAAGAGCAATGGCTTTCTTATTCAGATCAAAATTTTTTAAAAGGATCCTACAACGAAAACCATGATTAATACAGAATCATTGAGAGCTTTTACCCTGGAAGTAAACCTAGACCAGGAAGTCTCCACTAGTGCCAACTTCTTATTGGAGGAGTAGTTGGGGGCGAGGAGGAGAGCAAAAAGAAATAAAATAAGATGTAAAGATCAATTTCTTAACAATAAATTGCCAATATATTGGAGATATTTGTTTAGGGAGAATCCATAAAATCTAAAAACAAATAAACTGATAAATGAATTTAATGTTGTGGGAAAGATCAATGTTTTAAAAATCCATTAGATTACCAAGTGCCAGCAAGAAATAACTAGAAAATATAAAAGATCAATAGGCAGAGTAGAAAACAGAAGAAAAGAAAAAAAAAAGAGTAAATTATGTTACATCTAAGTGTTATTCAAATCAATAAGTAATACAAACGACCCAACAGAATGAGCAGAAATACAAGGAAAACGAAAACGCCGGAAGCGGATAAACAGAACTGTAACTCACTGAAACAGGTTACCGCCAGCTCCAGGCAGCATCTGCAGGGAGAAGGACGGGGACCCAGGGCGAGGCCAGTGGGTAGCAGGAGCTCGGAGGTGAGAGCCCTCCAGCCGCGGGGAGGCAGAGCCCAGGGGCGGCCATTTCAGACCTGAACCCAGGTCTGTCTCTTGCTGTTCCCATCCAGGACAACTTGAAGTTAGGGGTCCTTGCTATGGGGGATGCTGATTGGCTCCGTGCTTTGTGACGTTCCGTGCACTCAAGGCTGGCAAACTGTCCAATCAGGCAAGGTGACGTCCACAGTGCATCAGCACGCGGGGCCTGGACGTCACAATCTTCACAGAGTGAACTGCAGAGTGAACTCCTGGGAGACAGCTCCGCCGCCAGGAGGCTCCCAAGCGAAGTCGACCTCTGCAGCTCTCCACCTTCACTCACCGGGGACACTGGGCACCTAGGAAACTGACAACCGCGACATGGTGAGTGTGTGGACCTGGTTGTACCGAGAGGGGAAAACGGAGCCGAAGGCCAGGAGGACACAGGCCTCCGGCATCTGTGGGCTCCATATTGGCGCTGGCACAGGGCTTCCCCTTGGTCCCCTCAGACCCGTGGGTTGGGGGTTTTACCGGCACCCAGCACCCCCGAGGTCCTGCCCCTTCCCTGCTTGGGTGAGACTTCTCAGCCCGGAGTCATAGCAGGCCAGCTGTGTGGCAGTAGCTGCACGTCTCCTCCAATTGTGCAGTGGGGACTGGGTGGTCTCCAGGGAGAATGTGGGCTCTGTGTATGCGGTTCATGCAGGACAGGCGCTATCAGTTCCTCCTTCCCTCCCCACAGTGACCTGGTTCCCCTGAGTTTTCTCAATATGTGGCCTGCAGGGTATTTTCCAGGGCATTGACCTCTTTACACAGCTGTTTCTAGGATGTCTCACTCCTTCATATGTTTCCAATATCACAGTAACATAGACTGAGTAAGGTAGAAACAGAAGTTTTATTTGGCTTGGGGTTTTCACCCAGGTTTTAGAGAAGCAGAAAGACCCTGTAATTTGGTATTTGGGCATCGTCTTAGCACTTACACTTTCTCTGTACAGGGTGTCATCTCTATGTGCACTTTCAAAATAGAAATTTTCACCACTCAAATTTATGTGTGTTTTAAAAATGATTTCTCTTGCATGAAAGTCTTCCAAATCCTGTAGATATGTCTAGTTTACTAAGTTATTTTGGATTTATATTTTAATATAGGAGCCCGTTTAGTTTTGCTTGTTTTAATTTTTTTCAAGATTGTCAGAGTATGACTGACACAATTTGTGTATCATCAAGGTATGAAAACTGATGTTTTGCTATGTGAGGGACGTTAAAAAGTTATGGACAATTCACATTATCTTTTGATTACATTTTTTCATAAACTTTCTGGAATCCTCTTGTACATATACATTATGAAATGATTAAGACAATCTAACATATCCATCACATTACATCCCTATGTTATTAAAGAATATGGAAGATATTAGCAAGTTGTGAGTATGTGATGTCATAACCAACTGTTTACTGTGTTGAATATTAAGGTCTTGAGGTGTTAATTTTGTTAATTTATCTCATAGCTGCAAATGTGTGTTCAGCTAACATTTTCCCATGTCCTTCACTCTCAGCCCATGACAACCACCATTCTATTCTGTGATTAAGTGCGACTTTCTTAGATTACACATATGAGTGATATTGTGTGGCATTTATCTTTCTGTGCCTTATTTCAAATAGCCTAATGTCCACATTCATATTTTTGGATCCACATCCTGACAAAATGGAAGAATTTCCTTATTAAGGTTGTCTGTGATTCCTGTGTATGTGTGTTTATCACATTTTCTTTATTCATATGTTGACAGTGGGGTTGTCTCCATATCTTGTTCTTGTAGATAATGCTGCCAGTAATGTGGAGATAAAGGTATCTATTTGAGATACTGATTTGGTTTCCTTTGGATATACACGCAGTTGTGAGATTGCTTTGTCATATGTTCTATGTTTAATTTTGATTGAAGACCTACATAATGTTTTCTATATTGTATGTACCAATTTACTTTCTCAGCAACAATTTTTATATTCCTTTTTTCCACCCTGGGCCAATGTTATCTTTTTACTTTTGGATAATTGTTTTAACACATATGAGATGATAATCACTGTGGTCTTAATTAGCATTGTAGTCTTCATTAGCTGTTTCTGAACCCCTTTTAAGTTACCTGTTGGCTACTTGTATATATTCAATGGAAAACTGATCAATCCTTTGTGCAATTTTTATTACAATATTTGTTTTTGAGTTGTTTGTGTTAAAACTCAGGTTGTCCAATGTTTTCTTCATTTCTTGCTTTATCTGTTCTGTTTTTCCTATCACATGCAGAATATTTCTTAGATTTTTTTCAGTCTTTGCTTTTGTCACCTATGCGTTTAGTGTCATATCTAAACAATCATTGTTGAGACTAATATCAATGAATTTGCTTCCATTTGTAAGGGGTTTTATATTCTCAGAGCTTTTATGTAAGCCTTCAATTCATTTTGATTTGACTTTCATGCCTGGGGTAATATAAAGATATTATATTTCAGTTTTTGGCATGTAGATGAACAATTTTCCTCTGCTTCAGATGTGGTCACTAAACACTAAATGGCAGGATCCAGGCAGAAACTGTCACAGTCCAGTTTTTCCCTAATCTGCCTTGTCTCCCAGACCCACTCTTCTGTGCTCTGCTGCTCTTCCCTGTCTACATGAATAGACCTCAGAAGTGAGCATGCACAGAGAGAGACACATGAAGCAGTGTGCAATGTTGGGGAGAAGCAGAAACTATGTAGTAAAGGGGCAGGGCCCAGAAGGCTCTGTCTCCTTTCTCTGAAAGCCTTGGATATACAGAGGCACTTCAAAAATTCACTGAGGGATTGACATTTGGCATGTGTTACAACCCTGCTTAGTATGTCCACATCCTATATTGGCATGCCTAGGTTACAGTCACAACTCTCAATTCCAGCTTTATGCTAATATGCACTTTTGGAGGGAGTGATGGCTGAAGTATGTGGGTCCCTGTAACCCATATGAGAGACTCGTATCATCTGGGAAGCAGAGCTGATGGGGTCCTCCATGCAGAGTGGATGAACATAAGGTGTTCCTTTGCTGCAATGTGTGTTGGTGATCTGGAAAATAACACTCCATCATGAACTTTGTATGTCAAACAATGATGCACAACTGAGAAAAGGAGGCCACTGAGGTATTCAGGCATTTTTTCAATTAGTCTATGCTGCTGCCATCCACACAGGGAAGGGGCCCAACTGGAATAGTCCCAGTCTGACCACATGGATGTGGGAGGTTTATTTAAATTTTTAAAATTAATTTTATTCACATTAAAGTCACAGCGATCTCTCATCCACTGTTCTCTCCAGATATTCACAATAGCTGGAATTCAGCCAGGTTGTGATGTGAAAACATCAGGTTTTATGAAGTGAAAATTCCAGAACTCAGTGTGGATGGCCCAGACTCAAGTATCTGAGCTATTATATGCTGCCTCCTGGGGTGCACTTTAGTAGGAAGCTGGATTGGAAGTGGAGTGGGACTCAAACCTACACACTCTAATATAGGATGTGGGTCTCGAAAGAGCCATCTTACATGCTGTTCCCCAATGCTCACCCCTCTGTTATTTTAAGAGGAGTCCTACAACAGTCCAAACCAACTCTCCTGGCCCTGATGGTCATAGCCTCTGAAGTTAAGCTGTTCAGACCCTCAACACTCTAGAAAATACCCAAGTACATCCACGCAATGGAGTGTTCACAGCAGCAGCTTCCTGCTGTGCTTGTCACTCATAACTATGAAGCTAAAGGTGTGCCATCAGGTGCTGTTCTGCCTGACACCTCTTCATCCACTTTCCACAAGCTGATACCACATCTGGCCATCCACATCAAAGTGGTCACTATTAGATGCTGTGTTGAAGGGGGATCCTAAGTTGTCTCATTTCAGATGAACTTCATGTATTGCTTCAAACACTCCTCAGCACTGATGTGGCTCATCCCCCCAGATAGTCTCCTTAGCAGGTCCCTTGGCACAGTAGTTCATGCACCCCACAGGCACCTCTGTGGGTGACACTCATCTGTTTACTGGGCTCATAGCCTAGATAATTGTGACCTGTGGGCACTGAATCAGGTATTACTTCATCAGTGTGGTGAACCAGCCTGCTGGGTCATTGGCAAAAAGGAGGACAAGTCCTTAGTATACCTGCATGGTCAACATATTAAGGCAGGACTCTTCCTTTTACCATGAACCCTGGTATTGTTTCTCCCCACTTCTCATTTACCATTTCTCATCCTTGGTTGGCATGGACAGTCTGGAATATCTCTTCTCCACCAAGCCTAATGCTTTGTACAGATGGGGTATGCTGACGAAGAGCCTGTACATTTTCCCAAGCCCCTCTGCACCATCAACACTCAAGCAAGGCCGTAGTAGAATTTGCCTCAGTTAATCACCACATAATGGAAGCATGTGGTTTGAAATTTGTATTTGTAACTTATTGCAGGTGGAAGCTTAATATCCTGCCTCACAACCATAATTCCAACCAGCCTATTTTTACAGGTTAAACAAAGAAATCATTTTCAGACTGCATTGATTTGCAAGAACGTGATAAAATAATTCTAGTGATATTAGGGTTATATGTTTAATATGTTGGTAAATTTGCCTAGAGAGAGTGCCTGCCTTCTAATTTTGTATTAGGAAGGAAGGCAAGTTAGGGGTGACAACCATAGCATTATGTAGTGAGTAGTAGACAACTTTCCTATTTGGTTTAACCCTTTGAACAGCCTGACATGGAATAGAAACTGCTCAAATGTTTGTTGAATGGGTAGAAATATCCAAGGAACCTGGAAGATATGAGAAAAACCCCAAAACCTATATTTTTTCAGTGATTTACTGTATACCTAGCTTTGGCTTCATGCTGTGGGAGCCAGTGCTGTGTCTAGGAATACTGATAGCAGCAGCAATTTATTGTGCTTCTTGTGAGCCAAGCATTCTGCACACATTTGTTTTTCATTCTCTCTGCTACTCTGTGAGTTGGACATTGTGGGTTTTTTATCCATAAGGAAAGTGAGACCAAAAGAGGCCAAGCAGCTGGACAATAAACAGGAAGGTGTGCCCTTAACTCCTGTATTCTAAGGCCTGCTTGGCTCATAAAACATGCTTTCTTGTGGGAAGTAAACATAATTAGGACAATTACAAATTAGCATGCTAGGGAATAATTGTATAGTATGCCTCTCTTTCTACATATTTGTGTGCTACCAGCATTTTATAAAGTGTGGGGTTTTGTCATGATTAAATCTGTATGCTCTGAGTACTCGTTATAGCATGAAATCTCAATGTACAGCACATCAAGGACAGAGATCCTACATGAGGAGTAAGTGCACAGTGACTCCTGTTGTTGACTTTACAAATTGACACTCCTGTTTATGGCATCAGTAATCTCCCTATGCTCCAGTCATGAGTTTCCCAGGCTATGGAAACCTTTTGAGTTCTCCAACTCTTATCTTGTTTAGACAAGGTCATAGTCAAAGTGGAAGTTCTCTCCTCCCTTCAGAGAAAGGTAATCAAACAGTATATTTCATTTTGTGTTTCTATGGGGGTGCAAACTGTTGAAATCTTTACTTAATGTATACTAAACTGATCTTCTGTAAAAAAAAAAAAAGAAATTATCAATTCCCAACTTGACTCTCACTGGGATTAAACATGACAATAGGTCTGATCTGATTTCATCATCATTTAAAAATCGTCTATTATTTTTCACTTTATGTTTCTGTGTGGGAGCAAACTGTTGAAATCTTTACTTAATGTATGCTAAACTGATCTTCTGTATATAAAGAGAATCGAAAATGAATCTTGATGTGAATGGAAGTGGAGAGGGAGTGGGAAAGGGGAGGGTTGCGGGTGGGAGGGACGTTATGGGGGGGAAGCCATTGTAATTCATAAGCCGTACTTTGGAAATTTATATTCATTAAATAAAAGTTAAAAAAAAGAATTAAACAAAAAAAGTCTGTATGCTCTGGAGTTAGATGCATGGATTGGAATCATTCTTGTGTGTGTAAAACTGGACATGTAGCATTTAAACATTTATTACAACTTCTTATAAAGTGTGGATGATAAAGGCACCTGCCTCCTTGTTGTGAGGGATGTGTAACTTGTGTAAAATAATTCAGTGTGTGGTAGGCATTGCATTTCAGCAGGTTAAGCTACAGCTTGTGTGGGGAGCAACTCGGACTATACTGTTACTGGAATTAAGACTTATTCTATGCATCTGCTCTCCCACTGTGGGGAGCAACTCGGACTATATTGTTACTGGAATTAAGACTTATTCTATGCATCTGCTCTCCCACAATATGGCGCTGGGAGAGGAGAAAACAGCTTCTACGCAGCTGCCTCCAGTTCAACCAATAAACTGTAGGACCTACTCCTGATTGGAGAGCAGCGTACTCGGCGTGTGGGCAGCCGAGTTGGGATTGGCGGAGGAGGACTATAAAGGAGGAGAGAGACGGCATGCACCAGGAACATCTAAGGGGAACATCTAGCTGAAGGAACACCTGTGCAGCCCCCGAGACGAGCCGGCCGGCGGTGTGCCGCTCCCCTGCGGAAGTGGGGAATGTGGCCAGGGGGAACTGCCCTTCCACGGAGGTGGAAGGGATAGTAGCCAACCCGGGAAGAACCAGCAGCAAACCCGGGGAGGGCCGAGCAGACGAAAGAACAGCGCAGGGTCCTGTGTTGCTCCTCCACGAAGAGGGGGAGCGACATAATGGTGCCGTGACTCGGATAGGAAACTTAGGACGGATATGAAACTTAGGAGGGAAGAAACGGGAAGAAGTGGAAAATACCGGAGAGAGAGACTAGCAAAGAGCCTAGGTGCCAGAAGAAGCTATTGAAAGCCTAGGCAGAGACTCGGATATGGACTGTGGGAAAGAAGTTAGGATTGAAAGCGAAAGTGAAAGCTTTCATAGACTCGGATGCGGACTATGGCGGGGAAGCTAGGAGACTGAAAGCGAAAGTGAAACCTGGAGGAGGCTTGGACTCGGATACGGACTGTGGGGAGAAGCCAGGAGAAATGAGAGGAATATTGTTGGAAGAAAACTTAAGGAAACATACCGGGTAGAGAAAAATGTTAGGGAGGATGAAGCCGCGAGTGCAGGCCGAGGCGGAGATATAAGCCACCTTGGAATTCTTCAAGTCACCCCGGGGAGCAAGAGGCGAAGATCTGGAACCAGAGGCAGAGACGTGGGCCGCCAGGTTGAAATTTGCCAGGTTAGTCCGGGGAACTTGGACTGAATGCTGGTGGTGGCGGAAACATTCGCGGAAGCCGCTGCGTGCAGAGAGCACGGGGCGTGAATAGATAGGGAACGGGGCTGGCGCGAGGCTGTGGTTCAGACGCGAAAGGGTTAAGCGTGGAGACCGCGGAGCGCGCGAAGCCGAGCCGCGCAAAGCCGGGAAGCTGCGCAGATGAGAGAGGCGCGCGGGCTGAAGCGGCGCAGAGCCGGGAACCGCTGGCGGGGCGAGGTGCCGGAAAGCCGCAGGGATAAGAGAAACAGAAGTTTAGAAGTAAAGTGAGAGAAATGGGAATGTTGGCAGACAGAAGTAAAATGGGAGAAATAGGAATGCCCGGAGATAGAGAAATAGAGAAATAGAAAGGCCTCCCTACAATACTGCAATTAGAAGGCTTGGATTCGGTCTGCCCGATTAGTGAGGCGATGAGCACCTGGGCGGCTAGCAGCTTATGCGCCGCAGGTCACCGAAGACAGGCACGAATTAACATCAGTAAGGCTTCCCCACAATACAACCATTAGGAGGCTTGGATTCGGTCTGCCTAATTAAGGCGGTAAGCGCCAGCAAGCAGCTCGACCAGAGTATGAGCTGCAGGTCACCGAAGATAGGCACAAACCAACACTAATAAGTCTCCCCCACAAAAAGGCAATGAGAAGGCTTGGATTCGGTTTGCCTGATTGCTAGGTTTTGTAAGCCCCTGCAGGCAGAGCAGAGCATGCGCTGCAGGGCACCGAATACAGGCACGCATCAGCGCCTAAAAACCTCCTCACAACATGGCGAAGAGAGGACCCGGATTCGGTTTTCCTGATTGATAGGACTTGTAAGAGCCTGTGGCAACTCTAGCAAGTAGAGCAGAGTGTGTGCCGCGGGACACCGAAGACAGGCGCGTATCAACGCCAAAAAATAAAAAGAAAGGGGGATCTGTGGGGAGCAACTCGGACTATACTGTTACTGGAATTAAGACTTATTCTATGCATCTGCTCTCCCACTGTGGGGAGCAACTCGGACTATATTGTTACTGGAATTAAGACTTATTCTATGCATCTGCTCTCCCACAATATGGCGCTGGGAGAGGAGAAAACAGCTTCTACGCAGCTGCCTCCAGTTCAACCAATAAACTGTAGGACCTACTCCTGATTGGAGAGCAGCGTACTCGGCGTGTGGGCAGCCGAGTTGGGATTGGCAGAGGAGGACTATAAAGGAGGAGAGAGACGGCATGCACCAGGAACATCTAAGGGGAACATCTAGCTGAAGGAACACCTGTGCAGCCCCCGAGACGAGCCGGCCGGCGGTGTGCCGCTCCCCTGCGGAAGTGGGGATTGTGGCCAGGGGGAACTGCCCTTCCACGGAGGTGGAAGGGATAGTAGCCAACCCGGGAAGAACCAGCAGCAAACCCGGGGAGGGCCGAGCAGATGAAAGAACAGCGCAGGGTCCTGTGTTGCTCCTCCACGAAGAGGGGGAGCGACAGCTTGGAATGCTCACATCTCATATTGGAGTGCTGCTTTGAATGCTAGCAACCACCATTCAGCTAGCTATTGATGTACTTGGGAAAGCAGTAGAGGATGGTGCAAGGGCTTGAGTCCTGCCACACCTCTGGGAGGTTTGGATGGAGTTCCTGGCTCTTGACTTTGGACTGATTCAGTCTTAAAGATGGGCACTTGATGATTGATCCAGTGGTTGGATGCTTTCTCCCTCTATTCTCCCTCATCACACTCTCCCCCATCTCTTTTTACCACCTTCTTTATCTTTTACTTTGCCTTTTAAATAAAAACAAAATGGTTCAGTGTCTGACAAACTGTGGTTCTCATACAATTCAGTGTCTGACAAACTGTGGTTCTCATACAATGTAAGGTTTACAAATCCGCTGATTTGTATCAGTTTTATTTATCTATCCTACACATCTAAAATGGTGATTTAAAATAGGTAAACAGTAAGTGTTTAATGAATAATATATTTTAATATGTAAATATCTAGGTCCAATTACATTAGAAAGATCCTCATTCTATTTTCACCTGTAAAGCAAGATTGGGATGGACTGAATATGGGGCAACATAAACCCAGAGGCGGAGGGGAACCAGAAGGAATGGAGAAACTTTTGCAAAATGAATTATTGGAAAGTATGCTGGACAAATAGCTCATTTACATGTTTTCTTACTAGTTTTAGAATGAATATACTCTCTGTTTTTCTTGACAATCACAATATAATGTGACACACGTGTTGTGGCAATAGGACTCCATTCTAATGTTGATCCCACAAAGCTGTTTTACTGTTTCTTAGAATTAACACTGGATTCCACCTCACTTGCAATTTTCATTAGAGAGCTGCTATGGAAAATTTCTGTACCTCTCAAGAAAGAGTAATACTGTCATGTAAGGCCAGGTGCATCACGCAAATCATCCCAATCAGATTTCTCAATGCTTGATATAATCAGAAAACTGTGTTTTCTTAGCTTCTTGGTAAAGTTCACTCATAAACTCAGAAAGAATTTATTGAAAATATGTGTGTCTGTCCATGCCTGTAGTGTAACAAGTGTAGTCTATGAATTCAGTCCGGTACTTTAGGAGTTCATAGGATTACTGAATGAAGCAAGGAGCATAATAGATTTCTATTTAAAATGTATGATGGCTTTTGTACTTAAAATATGTTCTAGGTCTTTCATGTCAGTTAATTGACATTAACTGTTATTTTGTATCCTTGGAACTGCATTATGGAATATTTTCCTTTCATATTTCAAAGTAAATACCACAATTCTCAAAGATGGTTTTGTGATTCTGGTCATTGCTTACAACATGTTGCTGTGAAAATAATAGAATGGTTGAAATCTCATGGTTTTATTGACTGTGGGTTTGGGAGATTCCAAAATGGAGGAAAGAATAAGTTGAAATTCTACTGATTTTGCTCTTCATTGGAGCACTGCACAGCATAAAACCACTGCCCTTCCAAGCCTTCTTCAACCACACACCTCATTCTACCAAAGTCTTTTTTTTTGCATAGTCTATAATTCCATTTATACAGAAGAGGCAAATATATATGGAGAGATAGCAGTTTATGACTTACATGGGTCTGCCGGGTAAAATTGGTATAATTGGAGAAAGACTTCAAAAATGCTTGTAAGAACTTTTGGAGTGATGGGACTTCCCTAAAGCTGGATTGTGGTGATGGTTTCCCACCAGTATACATTTACCAAAAGTCATTGAACAGTATTGTTAGAATGTATGATTATTTTATGTATGTGATATACACAAACTTTAATTTCAATCTAAAAATTAAAACAAATGTATGCACAGTCTTTTTACCTTTAACAGAAGAAAGAATAATCAATGTTTTGATTCTATCTAGACAAGTAGTATAAAATATCAAATCAAATAATATAATATATATAAATAATATCTGACAATAATACTAACACTACTACTAGATATGTGCTGTCTATATGTTAATTTGCTTGATCCAACCTGCCTATGAAGTAAAATAATTGTCTTCATTTTACATTAGAAGGGCACTTATCATGGTTTTATATTTTGCCTAAAGTAACACAAATTGTAGTTGGTAGAAGTACAATTTGATTTTTTTTTTTTGACAGGCAGTGTTAGACAGTGAGAGAGAGAGACAGAGAGAAAGGTCTGCCTTCCACTGGTTTACTCCCCTAATGGCCACTATGGCTGGTCCTGTGCTGATCCAAAGACAGGAGCTGGGTGCTTCCTCCCAGTCTCCCATGCAGGTGCAGGGACCCAAGCACTTGGGCCATCCTCCAATGCCCTCCCAGGCCACAGCAGAGAGCTGGACTGGAAGAGGAGCTACCGGGGCTAGTATCTGGCACCACAACTGGGACTAGAACTTGGGGTTCCAGCACCGCAGGCAGAGGATTAGCCAATTGAGCCACAGCATCAGCCAGTAGAGGTAGAATTTGAATCCTAACAACCTCTAGAGTCTGGCTGGCAATACCTGATAGGATGATACCATGGATTTGCCATGCATTCTTCTACCTCAGATCTTTTGCCCATTCTGTTTCCTTTAGAAGAACACACTTACATCCCTTTCTTCCTGTAATAACTCTTATTCATTTTCTGAAGTGGGGCATAACTGTTTTCTGGAGTCTTTTTTTATATTTAGTAAATATAAATTTTCAAAGTACAGTTAATGGATTACAATGGCTTCCCCCCCATAATTTCCCTCCCACTCACACCGCTCCCATCTCCCACTCCCTCTCCCATTCCATTCACATCAAGATTCATTTTCAATTATCTCTATATACAGAAGATCAATTCAGTATATATTTTTTGTTTTTTTGTTTTTTTTTCTTTAGTAAATATAAATTTTCAAAGTAGAGTTAATGGATTACAATGCCTTCCCTCCCCATAATTTCCCTCCCACTCACACCCCTCCCATCTCCCACTTCTTCTACCATTCCATTCACATCAAGATTCATTTTCAATTATCTTTATATACAGAAGATCAATTCAGTATATATTAAGTAAAGATTTCATCAGTTTGCACCCACACAGAAATACAAAGTGTAAAATACTGTTTCAGTACTAGTTATAGCATTACTTCACATTGGACAACACACTAAGGACAGATCCTACATGAGAAGTAAGTACACAGTGACCCCTGTTGTTGGCTAAACAATTTGACACTCTTGTTTATGGCGTCAGCAATCTCCCTAGGCTCTCGTCATGAGTTGCCAAGGCTATGGAAGCCTTTTGAGTACGCCGACTTCGATCTTATTCTGACAGAGTCATAGTCAAAGTGGAAGTTCTCTCCTCCCTTCAGAGAAAGGTACCTACTTCTTTGATGGACCTGTTCTTTCCACTGAGATCTCATCGCAGAGATCTTCCATTTAGGTCTTTTTTTTTCCCCCAGATTTCTGTATGTGAGCCATTCTCACCGGGGTGAGGTGAAACCTCATTGTGGTTTTGATTTTCATTTCCCTGATTGCTAGTGATCTTGAACATTTTTTCATGTGCCTGTTGGCCATTTGGATTTCCTCTTTTGAAAAATGTCCATTGAGGTCCTTGGTCCATCTCTTAAGTGGGTTGTTTGTTTTGATGCAGTGGAGTTTCTTGATTTCTTTGTAGATTCTGGTTATCAACCCTTTATCTGTTGCATAGTTTGCAAATATTTTTTCCCATTCTGTTGGTTGCCTCTTCACTTTCCTGACTGTTCTTTTGCAGTACAGAAATTTCTCAATTTGATGCAATCCCAAATGTTAATTTTGACTTTGACTGCCTGTGCTTCTGGGGTATTTTCCAAGAAGTCTTTGCCAGTACCTATATCTTGCAGAGTTTCTCCAATGCTCTCTAATAATTTGATGGTGTCAGGTCATAGATTTAAGTCTTTAATCCATGTTGAGTGAATTTTTGTGTAAGGTGAAAGGTAGGGGTCTTGCTTCATGGTTCTGCATGTGGAAATCCAATTTTCCCAGCACCATTTATTGAATAGACTGTCCTTACTCCAGGGATTGGTTTTGGACCCTTGATCAAAAAGAAGTTGGCTATAGATGTTTGGATTGATTTCTGGTGTTTCTATTCTGTTCCATTGATCTATCCATCTGTTTCTGTACCAGTACCATGCTGTTTTGATAACAACTGCCCTGTAGTATTTCCTGAAAGCCTCTGGCTTTGTTTTTGTTGTACAAGAATGATTTAACTATTCTAGGTCTCCTGTGACTCCATATGAATTTCAGCATCATTTTTTCTAGATCTGAGAAGAATATCTTTGGTATTTTGATTGGTATCATATTGAATCTATAAATTGCTTTTAGGAGAATGGACATTTTGATGATATTGATCTTCCAATCCATGAGCATGGAAGATTTTTCCATTTCTTGGTATCCTCTTCTATTTCTTTCTTTAAGGTTTTATAATTTTCATCATAGAGATCTTTAACGTCCTTGGTTAAGTTTATTCCAAGGTATTTGATTGTTTTTGTAGCTATTGTGAATGGGATTGATCTTTGCTGTTCTTTCTCAGCCATAGCATTTCCTTTGTATACAAAGGCTGTTGATTTTTGTGCATTGATTTTATACCTTGCTACTTTGCCAAACTCTTCTATGAGTTCCAATAGTCTCTTAGTAGAGCTCTTTGGATTCCCTAAATAATCATATCATCTGCAAAGAGGGATAGTTTGAGTTCTTCCTTCCCAATTTGTTTTCCTTTAATTTCTTTTTCTTGCCTAATAGCTCTGGCTAAAACTTCTAGAAATATATTGAATAGCAGTGGTGAGAGTGGGCATCCCTGTCTGGTACCAGATCTCAGTGGAAATGCTTCCAATTTTTCCCCATTCAATAGGATGCTGGCTGTGGGTTTTTACATATATTGCTTTGATTGTATTGAGGAATGTTCCTTCCAAACCCAGTTTGCTTAGAGTTTTCATCATGAAAGGGTGTTGTATTTCATCGAATGCTTTCTCTGCATCAATTGAGATAATCATATGGTTTTTCTTCTGCAGTCTGTTAATGTGAACATTGAACCATCCCTGCATACCAGGGATAAATCCCACTTGGTCTGGTTGGATGATCTTTCTGATGTGTTGTTGCATTCTCTTGGCCAGAATTTTATTGAGGATTTTTACATCTATGTTCATCAGGGATATTGGTCTGTAATTTTCTTTCAATGCTGCATCTTTTTTTGGCTTAGGAATTAAGGTGATGCTGGCTTCATAGAAGGAATTTGAGAGGATTCCCTCTTTTTTCAATTGTTCTGAATACTTTGAGAAGAATTGGAGTTAGTTCTTCTTTAAATGTCTGGTAGAATTCAGCAGTGAATCCATCTGGTCCTGGGCTTTTCTTTGTTGGGAGGGCCTTTATTACTGTATCAATTTCTGTCTCAGTTATGGGTCTGTTTAGGTTTTATATGTCTTCCTGGTTCAATTTAGGTAGGTTGCATGTGTCCAGGAATCTATCCATTTCTGATAGATTTCCCTGTTTGCTGGCATACAAGTCCTTGTAGTAATTTCTGATGATTCTTTTTATTTCTGTGGTGTCTGTTTTTACATTTCCTTTTTCATCTCTGATTTTATTGATTTGGGTCTTTTCTTTTTTTAGTTAGTTGGGCCAATGTGGTGTCAATTTTGCTTATTTTTTCAAAAAACCAACTCCTCATTTGGCTTATTTTTGTAATGTTTTTCTTGATTCAATCCTGTTGATTTCTTCTCTGATTTTAATTATTTCTCTTCTCCTACTAGATTTGGGTCTAGTTTGCTGCAGTTTTTCTAGATCCTTGAGATGCATTGAAAGCTTGTTTATTTGGTGCCTTTCCAATTTCATAATGTAGGCACCTATTGCTATAAACTTTCCTCTTAACACTGCTTTTGCTGTATCCCATAAGTTTTGGTATGTTATGCTGTTATCCTCATTTACTTCCAAAAAGTTTTTTTATTTCTCTTTTGATTTCTTCTATGACCCATTGTTCATTCAGGAGCATGTTGTTAAATCTTCATGTATTTGCATATGCCCTAGGGATTCCTGAGTTGCTAATTTCCAACTTCATTCCCCTATGGTCTGAGAAGCTGCATGGTATGATTCTAATTCTTTTGAATTTGCTGAGACTTGCTTTATGGCCTAGTATGTGATCAATCCTAGAGAAGGTTCCATGCACTGCTGAGAAGAATGTAAATTCTTTAAGTGTAGGATGAAAAGTTCCATAGATATCTGTTGATCCATTTGGGCTGTAGTGTCGTTTAAGGTTTAGGTCATCACAGTGCTCAGTTCATGTCAATGATAAGTTTATGATGTCAGTTCTTTTGTGTGTTCACAATAAATGGTTTATTACATGACAAAATTTTGCATATTGCATCTAAATATTAGTTTATGACATCAAAAATGTTTATGACTTCATATTGATTATGGTATGACAATGATTTTCTATCATCACAATTGGCTAAAATATCACAATGATGGTTAATACATCAAAATTGATTATGTCAACATCTTTTACTTCAAATTTGTTTATGATATTACAATGGTTGGTTTATGACAATGATAATTTGTGGCATCTCAACATTAGTTTATGACAACAATGTACTATGACATCACAATTGAATAGGACATCACAATGGTATTATGGCACCACAATTGACTTTGATACTGCAATGATGGTTATGGTATCAAAATTGATTATGATGCCAAAATGGTTTTTATGACAACACAGTACATTATGACATCACAGAGGTAGTTTTATGTCATCAGAATAGTGGTTTATCACAAAATGATTTTCACATCAAAATTTTTATTATAATCCAATGGTGTTTAATGACATCAATATTGATGATTTCACGATGGTTCCTTGGTTTATGACATCACAACATATTGTGATGGCACAATAGGGCATGATATTATTTTTATGGCAGCGCAGTTGACAAAGATGGCACAATGGTTTATGATATGATAATGTTTTATCACATAACAATTGATTATGGCTACACAGACTATCATGGTTTATGACAACCACATTGATTGTGATGGCAGTGTTTGGTCATTGAAGCTCAGTTCATAATAGCTAAGATATGGAATCAACACAGGTGTCCATCAACTAAAGACTAGATAAGTAAATTATTTTAATATACACTATGGAATACTACACAGTGATTTAAAAAATGCAACAAAATGGATTAAACTGGAAACCATTATACTTAATGAAATAAGCCAGCCACAAGAGGACAAATACCATATTTTCTCCCTGATCTGTGGGAACTAATAGAGTACCTAAAAGGTAATCTATAGAAGTGAAGTTGCCACTTTTAGATGCAATGGTTTTAAACAACTCTTGTCACAATTGTTAAGAGATAATTTTTTCATACTATTTGTAGAACTCATATATTGTAGGGTTAATCTTATGAGTATAAAGTTGAGGGGCTGGTGCTGTGGTGCAGTATGCTAATCCTCCACCTGCAGCACCAGCATCCCCTATGGGCACCAGTTCTAGTCCCAGCTGCTCCTTTTTCCAATCCAGTGTCTCTGCTATGGCAATGGCCTGGGGCTTCGGATTGGTCCAGCTCTGATCATTGCAGCCATTTGGGGAGTGAACCAGTGGACAGAAGATCTTTCTCTCTGTTTCTCCCACAAACTGTAACTCTATCTCTCAAATAAATAAAATTTTTAAAAAACAAAGTTAATTGAAAATAGATCTTTGTAAAAAATAAGAATAAGAATAGGAGAGAGAGGAGGAAGAAGTGTGGGAATGTGGGTGTGAGGGAGGGTAAGGTTGGAAGAATCACATTACAGTGTTTTATGATAATATAATGGTCATTTATGACATCAAAATTGATTATGATGGCATGAGGTAGTTTTATGTCATCACAATTTGAATATGGCAACAAAAAGGTAGGTTTATGATATTAGAAGGGTGGCTTATCCAAACTAATAGACTGATATCACAATTTTTAAAAATATTTATTTAATTTTTTGAAAGGCAGAAGTAGAGAAGGATATTCATTCCCCCAAGTGGCTAAAATGGCCAAAGCTGTACCAGTTCAAAGACAGGAGCCAAGAGCTTTATCCAGGTCTCTCACATGGGAACAGGGACTGAGGACTTGGACTGTCCTCTGCTGCCTTCCCAAGCTCATTAGCAGGGAGACAGATTGGAACTGGGGCAGCCAGGATTTGAACCAGTGCCCATATGAGATGTTGTTTTGGCACATGGCAATTTAATCCATTATGCTACAATGCCTGCCTCCACAATTTTTTCTATGATAATGCAAAGAAAGTATATGCCATCAAAATTAGTTATTATGGAACACTGTTTATAAAATCACAACTGATTCACAAAGACAGTTTTACGATAGAAGAATGGTGGGTTTTTTTTAAAGATTTTAATTATTTGAGAGGTAGAGTTACAGACAGTGAGAGGGAGAGACAGAGAGAAAGGTCTTCCATCCACTGGTTCACTCCCCAAATGACTGCAACTCCAGCCGATCTGAAGCCAGAAGCCAGGAGCTTCTTCCAGTCTCCCATGTGGGTGCAGGGGCCCAAGGACTTGAGACATCTTCCACTGCCTTCGCAAGCCATAGCAGAGAGCTGGATTGGAAGAGGAGCAGCCAGGATTCCAATGGGCACCCATATGGGATGCCGGCACCACAGGAACATGATTAACATACTGTGTCATAGCACCGGCCCCCAGAATGGTGTTTTATCACTTAACATTTTATTTCAACATTACATTTTTTTGGCAAAGCAAGGTTATTTGTGACATCAAATTTTATTATGACACAATGTGTGATGATTTAACAAAAAATTTATGAAAGAAAAATGGTAGCTTTATTACATCAAAATTGATTATGACAAAGCGATGTTATGACAATGACATATTAAGGGTATGTTTCTGATACCAGAATGTATGATACTATATTATTATGGCAATATAAAGGGGTTTATTACATCCAACTTGATTATATGGTATAATGTTTATGACATCACAACTAATTATGGCATCAGAAACATTTTTAATATCAGAATTGATTATGATAGAATGTTAGGTTGATATCAGAATGGTAGATTATAACATAAAAATTGATAACAATTTCACAATGTGTCTTATGACAATATCATGATGACACCAAAGTTTATGAAAGAACAATGGTAGGTTTATGATATCACAATTTGTTACAATAGCACATTGGTATGTTTATACTATCAGAACTATAATTGATCATGTATCAACTGGTTATGACAACATAATGTTTTTTGATAATACAATGGCAATTTATGATTTCAAAACTCATTATGATGTCATAAAATTTGGATTATGACATCACAAATTATTAGGACTTCACAATGGTAGGTTTATGATATCAGAATGAATGTTTATCAGTAACCAGTCAATTATAACATCAAAATTAACTATGATTTCACAATGTGGATTATCAAATCACAATCATTTAGGACACCAAAATGGTAAGTTTATAATTTCAAAATTTATTATGACATTATAATCATATCAGAATCATATCACAGTAGTATATTTATGAATTCATTAATTATGACATCACAATATATGAGATATGACAACAGATTTGTTGACATCACAATCACAAATGTAAAATTATGGTATCAGAATGATAGCTTATCACAAACCAATAGATTATATCATGATGTTTTATGACAATAAAGGTGGTACATGACATCAAAATTGGTATGAAGGCAGAAAAGATTATATCACTTTTGATGATGATATCACAAATGTAGGTTTATGATATCAGAATGGTTGTTTACTCAGACCATTTGATTATACTACAATGTTATTATGAAAATATAAGGTTGATCTATGACATCACAATTTCTTATGATGGCATATTGTTTTCATTATGATAACACAATTGATTATGATATCAATGACAGGATCATGATAACAGAAATGAGGTTTAACATAACAAACATAATCTTCCAATGTGTTAAATGAAAATACAACAGTGGTTTATGACATCAAAATTGGTAGATGTAGCAAGATGATTGGTTTCTAACATCACAATTTTTATGATGGCACAATGGTAGGTTAATGACATAGCAGTTGACATCACAATGGTATTTTATATCAGAATCATGGTTTACCACATAGCAATTGATTATAACATCAAAATTGCTTATGATAACAATTGTGATTAACAGCATCAAAATTAATTCTGATGTCATAATGCTCTGGCTGATTGCATCATGGTACTTTATTACAGCAACAGCAGGCTTTTACATCAGAATTGATTATATTGGCAAAAGGGAATTCTTATGTTATCAGAATTGTTGTTCATCATTTGAAAATTTATTATGATATCATAGTGTGTTTTATGACAGTATGATGATGGGTTATGATGACACAATGGTAGGACTATGATATCACAATTGATTATGACAGCACAATGCTCATCTATAATACCAGAATGATTTATCACATACCAATTGCTTTTTATTAAGTTTTATTTAATGAATATAAATTTTCAAAGTGAACTTTTGGATTATAGCTGCTTCCCCCCCCATAACCACCCTCCCACCCACAAACCATCCCATCTCTGACTCCCTCTCCCATCCCATTCTTCCTCAAGATTCATTTTTAATTTTTATATACAGAAGATCAACTTAGTATATACTAAGTAAAGATTTCAACAATTTTCACCCACACAGAAACACAAAGTATAAAGTACTGTTTGAGTACTAGTTATACCGTTAATTCACATAGTACAACACATTAAGGACAGAGATCCTACATGAGGAGTAAGTGCACAGTGACTCCTGTTGTTGATTTAACAATTGACACATTTATGATGTCAGTAATCATCCAAGGCTCTTGTCATGAGCTGCCAAGGCTAGGAAAGCCTCTTGAGTTCAGCAACTCCGATTTATTTAGACAAGGGCATAGTCAAAGTGGAAGTTCTCTCCTCCCTTCAGAGAAAAGTACCTCCTTCTTTGATGGCCCGTTCTTTCCACTGGGATCTCACTCACAGAGATCTTTCATTTAGGTCATTTCTTTTGCCATAGTGCCTTGGCTTTCCATGTCTGAAATACTCTCATCGGCTTTTTAGCTAGCTCTCAATGCCTTAAGGGCTGATTCTGAGGCCAGAGTGCTGTTTAGGACATCTGTCATTCTATGAGTCTGCTGTGTATCCCGCATCCCATGTTGGATTGTTCTCTCCTTTTTAATTCTATCAGTATTAGCAGACACTAGTCTTGTTTATATGGTCCCTTTGACTTTTAATCCTATTATTGGGATCAATTATGAACTGAAACTGATCATTTTGACTAGTGACATGGCATTGGTACATGCCACCTTGATAGGATTGAATTGGAATCCCTTGCATGTTTCTAACTCTACCATTAGGGGCAAGTATGATTTAGCATGTGCTGAACTGTACATCTCCTCCTCTTATTCCCACTCATATATTTTTTTGACAGGCAGAGCGGACAGTGAGAGAGAGAGAGACAGAGAGAAAGGTCTTCCTTTGCCATTGGTTCACCCTCCAATGGCCACTGCGGCCAGCGTGCTGCGGCCAGTGCACCACGCTGATCCGAAGGCAGGAGCCAGGTGCTTCTCCTGGTCTCCCATGGGGTGCAGGGCCCAAGCACTTGGGCCATCCTCCACTGCACTCCCTGGCCACAGCAGAGAGCTGGCCTGGAAAAGGGGCAACCGGGAAAGGCACCCCGACTGGGACTAGAACCCAGTGTGCCAGCACCACAAGGCAGAGGATTAGCCTAGTGAGCTGTGGCACCGGTTCCCACTCTTATATTTAACAGGAATCACTTTTCAGTTAAATTTAAATACCTAAGAATAATCTTGTGTTAATTAAAGAGTTCAACCAATGATATAAAGTAAAAAAAAAATACTAAAAAAATAAAGTATTAAGTTATTCCTTGACAGTCAGGACAAGGGCTGATCAGTTGATTTTTTTTAAAAAAGATTCATTTATTTATTATTTGAAAGGCAGAGTTACCAGAGGGGATCTTCCATCCACTGGTTCACTCTCCAAATGGCTGCAACAGCCAGAGCTGGGCCAATTCAAAGCCAGGAACAAAGAGCTTCTTCCAGGTCTCTGATGCAGGTGCAAGGGCCCAAGGACTTGGGTCACCTTTTACTGCTTTCCCAGGCCATAACAGAGAGCTGGGTCAGCAGTGGAGCAACCAGGACTCAAACTGGCACCCATACAGAATGCCAACACTTCAAGAGGCAACTTTACCCACTATGACACAGTGACAGCCCCACAAAATGCTTTTCACAACAGATTTCTAGGTCAATATAATGATGTTTTATTTTATTAAAATTGATTATGATGGGACATTGTTTAGTTTATGACATCACAAACTATAGGGTATCACATTGGTAGATTTATAATTACAGAATGGCTGTCAGATACCAATTGATTATGATATCACAATTTTTATGACAAAACAGTTAACTTTTTACATCACAATTGACTATGAGATCACATTGGATGACTTACAACACCAACATTTATGATGACATCTCTTTTTAAAGATTTGTTTGGTTGTTTATTTATTTATTTATAGATTTATTTGAAAGTCATAGTTACACAAAGAAAGAAGGAGAGGCAGAGAGGGAGAGAGAAAGAGAGAGGTCTTCCATCCTCTTGTTCACTTCCCAACTGGCCGCAATGGCCAGAGCAGCACTGATCTGAAGCCAGGAGCTAGGAGATTTTTCCAGGTCTCCCACATGGGTGCAGGAGCCTGAGGACTTGGAGCAACTTCCACTGCTTTCCGAGGCCATAGCAGAGAGCTGGATGGGAAGTGAAGCAGCTAGGACTTGAACCAGTGCCCATATGGGATGCTGGCACTGCAGGCAGCAGCTTTACCTGCTATGCCACATTGCCAGCCCCTATGATGACATCTTAACAATTGGTATATTACATCAGAATTAGTTTTGACATCACAGTTATAGCATTATAGTATCAGAATGGCAGTTTATCACAAAACATAGATTATATTATGTTTTTTATCACAATACAATGGTTGTGTATATTTATCAAAATTGGTTATGATGACATAGTTTATGTATGACATCACAATTGATAATGACATCACAATGGTATGTTTATGATATAAAAATGTGGTTTATCAGAAAATAGATTATGATATCTCAATGTTATGATATTAAATGTCAGTTTATGACATCAAAATTGATTATGATGGCACACAGTAGTTTTATGTCATCATAACTATTTGTGATGGCACACCAGTAAGTTTATTATATCACAATAGTGGCATAGCATATATTGATTAGGACATCACACTTCTGAAATATTTTATGGTGGTCTATGACAGGACAATTGGTTAGGATGGCATAATAGATGGTTTTTGACAACACACTTGACTGTGATATCACAATAGTAGGTTTGTGATACCAAAATGTCATCACTATGTAATTATGGCAGTACAATGTTGTATTATGACAATATAATTTTGATTATGATAGCACATTTTGATGTATGATATCACAATTGATTATGACAGCACAATGGTAAGCTTAAATCAGAAAGGGAGTTTAGATCCAACATGGGAAGCGGGATACACAGCAGACTCATAGAATGGCAGATGCCCTAAACAGACTCTGGCCTCAGAATTAGCCCTTAAGGCATTCAGATCTGGCTGAAGAGCCTATGGGAGTATTTTAGGCATGGAAAGCCAAGACACTCTGGCAAAAAAAAAAAAAAAAGCAAAACCTAAATGAAAGATCTCTGTGAGTGGAAATCACAGATTCTTTCCCAGTGGAAAGAATGGGCCATCAAAGAAGGAAGCTCCTTTCTCTGAAGGGAGGAGAGAACTTCCACTTTGACTATGACTTTGCCTAAATAAGATCAGAGTTGGCAAATTCAAAATGTTTCCATAGCCTTGGCAACTCATGACAAGGCTACACCAGAGAGCTGGATTGGAAGTGGAGCATCTGGGACTTGAACTGGTGCCTATGTGGGATGCTGGCATTGCAGGTGGCAGCTTTACCCACTATGCCACCATGCTGGCCCCTTTAATTACATTTATATATACAGAAGATCAGCTCTTAGTAAACATTTCAACAGTTTGCACCCACACAGACACACAAAGTATAAAGTACTGTTTGAAAACTAGTTTTACCATTGATTTTCATAGTACAACTCACTAAGGACAGAGGTCTTATATGGGGAACAAGTGCACAGTGATTCCTGTTGTTGATTTAACAATTGACACACTTATTTATGACATCAGTGATCACCCGAGGCTTTTGTCATGATCTGCTAAGGCTATGGAAGCCTTTAGATTCCACAAACTGACATTATTTAGACAGGGCCATAATCAAAGTGGAAGTTCTCTCCTCACTCCAGAGAAAGGTACCTCCTTCTTTGATGGCCCCCTCTTAGTATGATATATTTATCACAAATGTATGGTGATGATGGTTTATCACAAATCAATACTACCACAAATACTATCAAAAAGAAATACTACAATACAATGATCTTATAAAAATAAAATAATGATATGACATCAAAATTGATTTTGATGGCAAATTGCTTGATTCATGACCTCAGAGGGATACTGACATAATAAAGTTATATTTACAATATGAGAAAGGTTTATGACATCACTATGTTTTTGTGACAATACAATGGTTGGTGTATGACATTACCATTCCTAATGATGATATAATGATTAGTTTATTACATCACAGAGGAGTATATCAGGATGGTAGCTATTTGATATCAGAATGTTGAAATGATCATATTGTTTTATGACCACACAAAGGTGGTTTATGATATCAAAATTCTTTATGTTGACATAATGGTTGATTTACAACATCATAATTGTGGTTTTATGGCATAACAATGATAGTATATGGCATCAAAGTTGATTATTACATCATAATAGTGACTTATGACCTCAAAATTTATGATGATATCACAATAGTGGTTTATGATATACACTTGGATGTGACATTACAGTGATGTTTTATGACATCAGAATGGTATGATGACATCTAAACATTTACAACAGAAAAATATATCATGACCATGGTTTGCTTATTATATCACAGTGATAGGTTTATGTGATCACTTATTAGTATATGACATAACAATGTTTTCATAACATCAAAATTGATTATGAAAACACCATGGTGTTTATTATATTGGACTTTTAGGTTTATGTCTTCTCAATGTTATTGTTTATGACATCATAATGGTTTTTCCTGACACCCTATTGATTATGTCATCAGAATGATAGTATATTATGTCACACAGATTTTTGCATTCTCAATTGATTATCATATCATAGTGCTTTCATGACATCATTGATTTTGACATCAGAGTGAATTTTGTATTCATCACAATTGATCATCACATCATGATGGAAGGTTTATAGCATAAAATTGGTTTATAACACCATTTCATTACATTGCAATTGGATGATTATCAGAATGTTATCACAATTGATTATGACATCCCAATAATGCTTTATAACATCAGTAGTGAGTATATCATTTGGTACATTTATAATATCACAATGGTTGTTTATCACATCCAAATTGATAATGACATCAAACATTTTTATGAAATTAAAATAGATTTTGACACCACAATATTAGCTTTATATCACACTGATTTATCATGATGTTACAATTGATACTGGCATCAGAATTGTTTTTGTGACCACATAATTGATGTTTATGACAACAGTATGTTTTATTTTACATGACAATGCATGAAAATATCACAGTGATTTTAGGACATCATGATTTATTATAACACAATAGTGGCTTCTGACATCATAATATTAGTTATGAAAAGCCAATTTATGACAAAATGATTGATTTATGACATCAAATGGTAGATTTATGTCATAGAAATGTTTCATGACATGACACATGATTATGACATCATGATGCTGTTTTATGTGATTATTATTGATCATGAAGTCACAAACACAGACCAATAACCTCAGAATTGGTTATGACATGACAGAGATAGGTTTTTGTTTTCACAATGGTGACATGTTATAAACCAATTGTTTATGACATCACAATGGATTTTGGAGCTAAAAATGAAGTTTTGTTATCACAATGGTAGTTTATAATATCACAATTTTGTTAATGGCATCGAAATTGAATATGACAAAATACGGGTGGATATATAACAATATTAGGTTTATGAAATAACATTTTATGACTTCGCATTGCTTATTTTTTTAATTTATTTATTTGACAGAGTTAGACATTTAGAGAGACAGAGAGAAAGGTCTTCCTTCCATTGGTTCACTCTCCAAATGGCCGCTATGGCCGGAGCTACACGGATCTGAAGCCAGGAACCAGGTGCTTCTTCCTGGGCTCCCACATGGGTGCAGACGCCCAAGCACTTGGGCCATCCTCCACTGCCTTCCCAGGCCACAGCAGAGAGCTGGACTGGAAGAGGAGCAACTGGGACTAGAACCCGGTGTCCATATGGGATGCTGGCACCGGAGGCAGAGGATTAACCAAGTGAGCCACAGCGCCAGCCCCATGACATAACATTTCATGAGTTCACATTGCTTATGACATCACAATGGATAATTTTGAAATCACAATTGATTATGACAGCACAGTGTTAGTTTATGGCATCACAATAGATTTTGGCATTGTAATCTTTTGTGACATCACAAGTGATTATAACATATCATTGCTCACTGACATGACAAAAGGTTTGACATAATATTTTTAAGGTTTCACAATTGCTTAAATATCACAATTGTTTATGACACCACAATTAATTATGAAAACAAAGATTGTTTTAGCACATTGCAATGGTCTATATATGACATCAAAAAGTTTTATGGCATCATAATTAATTATGAAACCACAATAGTTGTTTATGACATTCCAAATGATTGTGACATAACTATGGTAGATTTATGAGATCACAGTGAATTATATGTCTGCACAACTGATTCTGTCCCAACAATGGTTACTTCATGTCATCACAATTCATTTTATGACTTCACAATTGATGTTGACATCACATTTCTAGATTTGTGATCTCAAAATTTCTGTTTATAATACTAAAATGGTCTTATTAATGTCACAAGTGACTATGACATCACTATTTCAGATTATGACATCACAAAGGTGGTTTCCTACATAATAATTTATTGTCATGTACAATGTAGGTTGATGACATCAAAACCATGGCTTAGTACATCAACATTTATTATGAGAAACAACAGGGTTGTATATGACATCACACTAATTGTAACTCACTATGGTGGTTTTTGGCATCTCAGTCATTGTTTATATTCACAATTTATTGTGAGAACACAATGGTTGGTGTATGAAATCACAGCGTAGGTTTATGGCATCACAATATTGGTTTACAGAATTACAATCACTTATTATGACATGATTCCAGTTTAAACACTAGATCATAATATCAGAATGCTGGCTTTATAAATATTACAATGGGTTTCATTACTTCACAATTGATTTTGCCCATTAAATGGTAGAATTAAGACATCACAGTGGTTATCCGGATATCACAATTGTGACATCATAATTGTTTTCATGTCATAATGATGAAAGATTCATGACAGTTATATTATCACAATGATGTTTTATGTCAGCACAATTGATTAAGTCAAAACCATGCCAGATTTAGAATATAACAATGATAAACTTTGACATCACAATGGATTTTATCACTCACATTGAATATGATATCACAATTGCTTTTAAGGAATCATAATTCATTATGATATCACAATGGATGTTTTGGACATCACAGTTGATTGAGATAACACAACAGTAGCTTTATGACATCATAATGGTGGTCAATAATATCACATTAGGTTTAGGATGTCACAATTTACATGATAATGATACAATGGTGGTTTAGGACATCATAATTGACTATGACAACACAGAAGTTGGTTTCTGACATCACAGTGATAAAGTGTTAGTGTAATAATGATAGTTAATTGTGGGGAGCAACTCGGACTATACTGTTACTGGAATTAAGACTTATTCTATACATCTGCTCTCCCACAATATGGCGCTGGGAGAGGAGCAAACAGCTTCTACACAGCTGCCTCCAGTTCAACCAATAAACTGTAGGACCTGATCCTGATTGGAGGAGAGCAGCGTACTCGGCGTGTGGGTAGCAGAGTTGGGATTGGTGGAAAAGGACTATAAAGGAGGAGAGAGACAACATGCACCAGGAACATCTGAAGGAACACCTGAGCAGCCCCCGAGAGAGCCAGCCGGCGGTGTGCCGCTCCCCCGCGGAAGTGGGGAAAGTGGCAGGGGGAACCGCCCTTCCACAGAGGTGGAAGGGACGGTAGCCAACCCGGGAAGAACCAGCAGCAAACCTGGGAAGGGCCGAGCAGACAAAAGAACAGCGCAGGGTCCTGTGTCGTTCCTCCGTGAAGAGGGGGAGCGACATAATGGTGCCGTGACTCGGATATGAAGCCTAGGCAGGGTTTAGTGTCGTTCCTCCATGAAGAGGGGGAGCGACAGTTAATATCATCACAATTGATAATGTCAGCACTATTTGATTTATAGTAACAGGATGTGGATTTATGACTTAATAGCTGCTTTTAATAATAAAATGTTTTGGTTATGACACCTTAATGGTTGTCTTATGAGATCACAATGGTGGTTAATGACAACACAATGTTTTTTGTTATCATCACGATTTATTGTCATTGCAATGAGGTCTATGACATCACAGTTGAACATGACGCCACAACAAAGGTTTATGGCATCATAATTGATTATGACACCACAGAGATAGTTCATGATATCACAATGTTTGTTTATGACATCTAAATATATATTTATGACATCAAAAATGGTTACAAAATCACAACAGTTTAATAACACCACGATGGATGGCACCAAAGTGGTGGTTTATAATGTTGCTATTGATCATTACAACACAAATGAATGAAGAACATTCCAATAGATTGTTGATTTAAAAATTTAGGAAAACACAAATGTTCTCAAAATACAACAAAAGGGTAGACTCATGATATATAAATTTTGGTTTATGACATCATAATATTTTTTATGACATGACAATTGATTGACACAACAAAGTATTATGCCACCAATGGTGTCTGGGGATATCCCAAGTGATTATGAACAGATAATGATTGGTTTATGACATCAAAATTGAAGCCTTGTGACAATTCAATGGTGTTTCCTCTGGATATTAACAAAACAGATGTCATGCATTTACCATGTTCAAGTAAAGTTAAAGTAGAATACCACACTGCCCTCCCTTCTGTTTTCCATCAAACTCCTCCCTCCTTCCCCTGTCTTCTTACATCAGCTTTTGCAAAGACAGAATCTTAAACCATTCTAATATTCACAGGTTTCATTTATGGCTAGCCATAATATTCAACAATAAAAAGTGAGAAGACTAAGGACATTAATAGTATGAACAAGTACTAAAAATGGCAATTATATCACAAAGTGTCCATCTCATTCCTACATATTTTTTTGTATTCTATATTAGTTGCAAAGATCAGGAAAAATATGATATTTGCCTTTTTGGGATTGCTAATTTCCCTAAACACAATGGTTTCCAGTTGCATCTGCATCCATTTTGTTATAAAAGCCAGGATTTCATTGTTTCTATGGCTGAGTAGCATTTCATAACATGTGTGTATCATATTTTATTTTTCCATTCATCAGTTGAATTGATTCCATGTCTTAACTATTGTTAGCTGACCTGTCATAAACATGGAGGTACAAATAATTCTTTCATATGTCGTTTTCATTTTCATTTTGTTTGAATAAATTCCAAGGAGTGGGATGGCTGGGTCATATGGATGATTTATTTTCACATTCCTGAGGAATCAACATACTCTGTTCCATAATGGTTGAACTAATTGGCATTCCCTGCAACCGTCAATCATGGTACATTTTTGGCCACATCCTCTCCAGAATTTTTTTTTTATTTCTGTATGATAACCATTACAAGGTGATATCTCTTTTTGTGCTTTTATTTACATTCCTAAGATGGAAAATTACCCTGGGATTCTTTTCATCTGTCTGCTGGCTACTTGAATTTCATCATTTGAAAAATTCATGTTCATGTCCTTTGCCCAATCCAGTTATTAGCTGGATTGTTTGACTTTTTTGTGGTTGTTGAGTTTCTTGAGCTCTTAATATATCCTGGACATTGAAGCCAATGTTGTGCCACAGTGGGCTAGACCCCAGCCTGCAGCACCGGCATCCCATATAAGCACCAGTTCAAGTCCCGGCTGCTCCACTTCTGATTCAGCTCTCCACTGTGGCCTAGGAAAGCAGTGGAAGATGGCCCAGGTCCTTGGGCCTCTGCACCCACATGGCAGACCTGGAAGAAACTCTTGGCTCCTGGCTTCAGAACAGCTCAGCTCTGGCCATTGTGGTCATTTGGGGAGTGACCCAGTGGATTGAAGACCGACCTCCCCATCCCAGCTCTACTATTGTATGTAACTCTGTATTTCAAATAAATAAAATAAATCTTTGAAAAATATATAGCCTGGATATTATTCCTTTATCAGTTGTATAGCTTGCAAATACTTTCTCACATTCTGTGGATTGTCTCTTCATTTTCTTGAGTGTTATCTTTGAAATTCAGAAGATTCTTAGATTGATGCAATCCCATTTTCTCTATATTTACGTTTATTGCCTGGGCTTCTAGAGTCTTTTACAATAATGATTTGCCTGTACCATTGTCTTGTAGTTTTCCCAATGCTTTCCTTTAGTAATTTGAAGGTATTGGGTCATTGATTTGGATCCTTGATCCATTTTCATTGATTTTGCATAAGATGTATGTCAGGAGTCTTGTTTCATGCTTCTTCATGTTGAGATCCAATTTTCCTGGCATCATTTGTAGAAGAGAATATATTATATATTTTTTCCAGAGATTGATTTTAACTCCCTTATCAAAGATTGGTTATAGATGCATGGATTGATTTCTGGGGACTCTGTTCTGTTCCATTGATCTCTATGTCTATTTTTGTGCCAGTACCAGGCTGTTTTTATTATAACTGTTCTGTAGTATGACTTGAAATCCTCTGATATTGTGATGTCTCTGGGTTTGTTTTTGCTGTTTAGGATTGCTTCAGGGGTTGGCACTGTGGCGCTTTAGGTTAATCCTCCACTTGCGGTGCTGGCATCCCATATGGGTGCCGGTTTTAGTCCTGGCTGCTCCTCTTCCAATCCAGTTCTCTGCTGTGGTCTGGGGAAACAGTAGAAGATGGCTCAACTCCTAGGGCCCCTGCACCCACATGGGAGACCAGGAAGAATCACCTGGCTCCTGGCTTCAGTTCGGCACAGCTCCGACTGTTCCGGCCATTTTGGTGTGAACCAATGAAGGAAGACCTTTCTCTTTGTCTCTCTCTCTCTGTCTGTCTGTAACTCTACTGCTCAAATAAATTAAATAAAATCTTTTAAAAAATTGTTTCAGCTATTTGGAGTCTTCTCTGTTTCATATGAATTCTAGAAACATTTTTTCCTAAGTCAGAGAAGAATGTCACTGGCATTTTGATTGGGATCATAGTGAGTACTATGAATATTTTCATGATATTAATTCTCACAATCCATGAACATAGAGCATATTTTTGCTTTTGTTTTATCTGTTATTTCTTTTGTTAATTTTTTTTTAATTTTTCATTGTGGATATTTTTCACATCCTTGGTTTCATTTGTACCAAGGTATTTGAATTTTTGTAGTTATTGTGACTGGGACTCATTTTACAAGTTCTTTCTCAGTCATGGCATTGTTTGTATAAATATATATATATATATATATATGTTATTACCATATATATATATGTGATTGATTTTTGTATGTCGATTTTATATGATGCAACATTACCAAGCTCTCTTTTTATTAGTGGACTTTTATATATTGAATAGTAGAGAATTTTGGTTCCCCTACACATAGGATCATGTCATCCACTGACAGTGATAATTTGAATTCCTCTTTCCATTTTGTATTCCCTTGATTTCTTTTTCTTCTCTAATGTCTCTGGCTAAACCTTCAAGAACTATATTGACTGTGGATATAGTTGTATGGTTCTGGATGTTAGTGGAAATTTTTCTAACTTTTTTCATTCAATAAGATGCTGGCTGCGTATTTGTCATGGATTGCCTTGATTGTATTGTGGAATGTTCCTGCTGTATTCAATTTGCTTCAGGTTATAATCATGGAAGAATGTTATATTTATTCAAATAATTTTTCTGCCCTTATTGAGATGATCATATGATTCTTATTCTTCAATTTGTTAATGTGATATATCACACTTATTTATTAGTGTATGTAGAACCATCCCTGCAAATAAAGGTTAAATCCCACTTGGTCAGGGAGAATGATCTTCTCATTGTTTTTATTCAGTTAGCTAGTACTTTGCTGTGGATGTTTGCATCTATGCTCATCAGGGATACTGGTCTATAATTTTCTTTGTTGCATCTATTTATGGTTTTGGAATTAAGGTAATGTTGGCCTCCAGGAAAGAGTTGGGAGATTTCCCTCCCCTTAAATTGATTTGAATACTTTGAGAATAATTGGATAAATCATTTATTTAAAGGTTTCGTAGAATTCAGCAGTGACAACATCCAGTCCTGGGCTTTTCTTTCTTTTTATTTTTTTTTTTAATTTTTTAGGCCAGCGCCGTGGCTCACTAGGCTAATCCTCGGCCTTGCAGCCCCGGCACACCAGGTTCTAGTCCCAGTCGGGGCGCTGGATTCTGTCCCGGTTGCCCCTCTTCCAGGCCAGCCCTCTGCTGTGGCCAAGGAGTGCAGTGGAGGATGGCCCAAATACTTGGGCCCTGCACCCCATGGGAGACCAGGATAAGAACCAGGCTCCTGCCATCAGATCAGCATGGTGCGCCAGCCACAGCGCGCCGGCCATGGCGGCCATTGGAGGGTGAACCAATGACAAAGGAAAACCTTTCTCTCTGTCTCTCTCTCTCACTGGCCACTCTGCCTGTCAAAAAATAAAAAAAAAATTAAGATTTATCTACTTATTTGAAATTGAGAGTTACAGAGAGAGAAGAAAGGCGGGGGGGGGGGTCCTCCATCCAATGGTTTACTCCCAAGATGGCTACAATGGCCAGCACTGCACTGATCCAAAGCCAGGAGCCAGGAGCCTCTTCCAGACTTCCCACATGGGTGCATGGGCCCAAGGACCTGGGCCATCTTCCACTGCCTTCCCAGGCCACAGCAGAGAGCTAGATTGGAAGTGGAGTAGCTGGGTCTCAAACTGGCACCCTTATTGGATGCTGGCACCTCAGGCCAGGGCATTAATTCACTGCACCACAGCACCGGCCCCCTGGGCATTTCTTTCTTAGAAGTATCTTTATTACTGATTCTATCTGTCTTGGATACTTGTCTGTTTAGGTTTTTTATCTCTTCTTTAATCAATTTTGGTAGATTGTGCATATCCAAAAATCTATACTTTCCATTTATTTGAGATTTTCCAATTTGTTGGCATAGAGCAATTTCAATTTTATTTCTTTTTATTTTGCTTTATTTCATTTATAATTTTAATTACTTTTCTTCCTGCTAATTATGATTTGTTTTGTTATTTTATCTTTAGGGCCTTAACATGTATTGTTAGACCATTTATTTGATGCCTTTAAAATTTGTTGTTGTCAATAATTGCTATAAACATCCTTCTTAACATGGCTTTTGCTGTATCCCATAAGTTTTGATATGTTGTGTTGTCATCTTCATTCATTTCCAAGATATTTTTCTCTTTGATTTCTTATATGCCCCACTGTATATTATAAGCTTGTTGTTCATTCTCCATATGATTGCATATTTTCTATATTGTTGATTTCCAGCTCCAATACATTGTGTACAAAAAAAGATAAATAGTATGATTTCAATTATTTTGAATTTGCTAAGACTTGCCTTATGGCCTAGTATATGTTCTGTCCTAGAGAAACTCTCATGCACTGCAAAAAGAATACATGTTCTGCAGATGTGGGTGAAACATTCTGTATATACATTTATGTCCATTTGACCCATAGTATAGATGAATTATGTTGATTATTTGTTGATTTTATGTCTAGTTGATTGGCACATTGATGAAAATAAGATGTTGAAGTCCCTTGTTATTATTGTATTGGAGCCTATGTGTCTCTTTAGAACTATTAACATTTGTTTTAAATAGGCATGCATGCTGGAATTGTGTGCATATACATTTTCCATAGTCACATCTTCCTGTACAATTGATCATTTAATCACTACATACTTTTTTTCTTTTAGCAGTTTTTTCATTAAATTCTATCTCTTTCTAATAATAAGGTGGTTACATCTTCTGTTTTTGATTTCCCTTAGCATGGAATATCTTTTCCATTCTTTCACTTTGATTCTGTGGGTATCTTTTCCCACAGAAAAGGGTTGAAAGCTATGTCTAGGATTAGGGTAAGAGCTAGAGCTAGAATTATGAATAGGATTAAGGCTTTTCTAAGGTTATCATTCACACTATGTTTTGGGCTAGTATTGGGTAAAGCTTAGCGTTACTTCTATCCCTAGGCCTATTGTTAAGTTTAGAGCTAGTGATAGGGCTATGACTAATTTTAAGTTTCAGGCTAGAGCTTGGGTTACCATTAGTATTACAGTTAGAGGTACAGTTAGATTTGTTGTTGAGATGAGATATAGAGGAAAGATTAGAACTACTGTTAGTTTTAGGGTTAAGCTTAGGTTAACGTGTAGGCTAGGGTTAGGGTTAAGTTTAGGGTAAGGTGTAGAGTTAGAGCTACTATTAATGTTAGGATGCAGTTTGCATCCATGTTATGGTTAGGGCTATACTTATTAGGGTTAGGGCTTAGGCTATGGTTTGGTTAAGTGTTAGGGTGATGACTCGTGCTAAGGTTAGGATTAGTTTTCTGGTTAGGGTTACTACTGTGGTTTTTTTTTTATAATTATTTATTTATTTGAAAGTCAGAGTTACACAGAAAGAGGAGAGTCAGAGAGAGACAGAGAGAGAGAAGGTCTTCCATCCAATGGTTCACTCCCCAATTGGCCACAATGGCCAAAGCTGCGCTGATCTGAAGCCAGGATCCAGGAGGTTCTTCCAGGTGTCCCATGTAGGTACAGGGGTCAAAGGACTTGAACCATCTTCTACTGCCTTCTCAGGCCATAGCAGAGAGCTGGATCGGAAGAGGAGTAGCCGGGTCCCAAACCAGATACCAGCATTTCAGGCCAAGATGTTAACCTGCTGTACCACGCTGCCAGCCCCTGTGGTTTGTGTTTTGCCTAGGTTTTCTGCCACAGTTGGACAGGACTGAGATTAGGATTAATGCTAGAATTAGGGCCCTGGCTTGTGTTAAGTTTAGAGTAAATGATAGATTTATGAACTGTGTGTGGATTAGGACTACAGTTAGGATTAGGCTAATTTCAAGGCAGTTGCCTAGCATTGCTGTTAGAGTCAGGGTTTGGGTAAAATTAGCCCTAGGTCTATAGAATTAGCCCTAGGACTTGATGAGGTATAAAGCTAAAGCTAGGTTCTTTTTTAAAAAATTATGGCTAGAATTAGTTAGGGCCATGGTTAGGTTAGTGTTAGTGTTAGATGTAGGCATAGGGTTATTTTAGGTTTTAGGTTAAACCATGGGTCAGTGTTTTAGGGTTAGGAGTATGATTAGAGTCTGTGTTATTACTACATTTTGATTTAAGATAAGGCCCAAGTTTAGTACTATATTTATTGCTGGGGGTAGAGTTGAAATTTTTTATAAGTTTAATTAATTAATTAATTAATTTGAAAGGTAGAGTCACAGACACAGAGATGGAGAGACAAATGTCTTCCATCTGCTGGTTCATTCCCTAAATGGCCACAACCCTTGAGGTGAGCTGATCTAAAGCCAGAAGCTAGGAGCTTCCTGTGGGTCTCCCATGTGAGTATAGCAGCCCAAGGACTTGGGCCATCTTTACTACTTTTCCAGACCATACCAGAGAGCTGGATCAGAAGAGTAGCAGCCAGGACTAGAACTGGTACCCATATGGGATACCAGCAACACAGGTGGAGGCTACACAACAATGTTGGCCCCTAGAGTGGGATTTTCAGTGATGGTTAGTGCTAGAGCTTTATATTTAGGGCTAGGGTTAGGGTTAGAATTAGTTCTAAAGGAAGGGTAAAGTTAGTCTTTCTGTTATTGCTAGTGTTTGAACTAAGTTTATGATTAGGTTTACTGCTATCATGGGATTAGAGTAGAGTTAGGCCTAGAGGTAGGATTAGGGTAAATGTTATGGATAGGATTGGGTTTAGGGATAGATTTTTTTTTTTTTTTGGTATGGGTAGGATTTGGTTACTGTTATTGTTATGATTAGGGTTAGGATTATGTTTAATGTTAGCACTGGTATTATGACTCAGGCTAGGATTATTTGGGGGGGTTGGAGTAGGGCATTGTTGTACTTAGTGTTAGAGTTATGCTTTGCATTAGCATTAGGAATTGGGCTAGTGTTAATTTTTAAATAACTGCTATAACCATGATTAGTAATATGGCATGGTATAGTGTTATATTTAAGTTTGTAATAGAGTTAAGACTAGGGTTGTGGTTATTCCTAGTGTTAGAGTTTAGTATTAGGATTAGGGTTACATTTAATGGTAGATCCTAAAGTAGCTTTAGTGTGAGTGTTACTTTTAGATCTGAGGAAGTAGCAATGTTACGGTTAGGGCCAGAAGATAGTCTAGTTAGGTTTATGGTTACATATTTATTGGGAAGGGATAGGGATATGCCTAGAGCTAGGGTTGGGATTCAATTGGAGTTATTGAGGGTGAGAGCTAGGCCTGGAATGAGGTTTTGGGCTAGGTTGGACTGGCCTGTTCTTAGCCTGTGTTCAGGGTTAGAGTTAGAAGAGCATTATAGGGTTAGAGTTAGGATCTTGGGTAGGTCTATATTTAGACTTAGGTTTAGTGAAATGGCTGGGGCTAGGCTTAGGATTAGGTTTATTGCTAGGGTGATAGCAAGGTGTAGGGTTAGTGCTAGGGTTTGGTCTAGGGTTACGGTTGGGAGAATTGTACCTAGAGTTATGTTTACAGTTATAGATAGGTTGAAGGTCAAGCAGTGTTTAGAGGTAGGAGAGGGCTCAGGTTAGGACTAGGTTTAAGGGTAGAGCTGGAGTTACAATTATAACTACATTTGAGTTCGGGGTTAGAGCTAGGGTTATAGTCAGGTTAGGTTAGAGTTATGGCTTAGATTATCTTAATGGCTAAGTGTAGATGTAGGGGTAGGTTTAATGCTGCTGTTTGGTTTAGTGTTGGGATTAGTAGAGGACCAGGTTTAGCGTTAAGATTAGGGCTAGTTTTAGGGTTATGGCTACAGATAGCTAGGGTTTGAATTACTGTTAAGTTCAGACTCATGCTTTGCATCAGGGCAAGTGTTAGGGCTTGATCTGTTTAGGTGTAGTGCAAGAGCTACAGTTAGTGTTATCACAGGGTTTAGGCTACAATTAGCGTTAGAACTAGTGGTAGGTTTACAGTTAGGTTTCTGATTAGAGTTGCAATTACTCTTAGGTTTGGGGTTAGGTTCCAGTTAGAAGCAAACTTAGGAATAGGGTTAGAATTAGTGTTAACATTTGGGACAAGACTTATGTAAAGTTTAGAGTAAATGTTTATTAAGTTAGATATTTTGTGAGGCTCAGAGCTAGTGTTAGGTTTAGGTTTATGTCTATGGCCTGGTGTTGTATTATTGTTATGCTTGGAGTTAGGCCTAGGGTTAGCAATATGGATTGAATTTTGGTGAGGTTTAAGGCTAGGGATATGTTTATGGTTAGAGTTAGAATTAGTGTTAGGACATGGGTAGAACTATAACTAGATTTATTTTTAGGGTTAGTGTGAAGGCTATGATTATTGTTGAATCTAGGTTTAAGACTAGGATTAGGGCTGCATCTAGGGTTAGCTTTACCATTATGTGTAAGGTTAGGGTGATTATTAGTTTAAGAGTTGGGGACAGGGCTGTGATAGGGTCTAATGTTAGCTGTAGAGCCAGGACTATATTTTGATTAAGGCTATATTTTGGTTTCAATTTTGACCTATGGTTGGGATTAGGCCTAGAGTTAGGTCTAGGTTTACATTTAGGTATAGGGATAGCATTGGGGTTTTTTTTTGTATATGTTTAAAGGAATGGATAGAGCTACTATCAGATTTAGGGTTAGGATTAGGATTAGTTCTAGAGTGAGGGTTAGAGTTATGAATAAAGACAGAGTTAGAGGTAGGGTTAGAGCTATTCTTAGGAATAATGTTATGGTTGCATCAGGGCTCATTTTAGGTATTTATCTATGTTTAGTGTTACATCTAGGACTATGGTTTGGCTAAAGGGTTTGGGATTCAGGCTAATGTTAGGATTAGAACAAGCTCTAAGCTAAGGCTTAAGTTATGGATTACTGAAAGATTATGCTTAGGACTATAATAGGGTTAGGTTTATAGTTAAACTTAGCTCTAGGTTTAGTGTTGGTACTATTGTTAAGGACTGGGCTCTAACACAGCAAGGGTTAGGCTTAGAGATTGTATGATGGCTAGGGCTAAGGTTAACTTTAGAGCTAGGTTGAGGGTCTGGTCTAAGGTTAGGTTCCAGTTAGGGCTATTGCTAGAAAAAGCCATAAGTTTAGGGCTTTTATGTGGTTTAAAGCTACAGAAAAGTTTATTATTATGGACTTAATTAGGGATATCATCATGCATAAAAATATGGTTACATTTACATTTTGGGTTAGTGATAGGACTATGACTAAATCTATGGGTAATAGTTGGACTCTGCTTAGTGTTAAAGCTCAGACTAGATCTTGGGTTTTTTTTTATTTTTTTATTTTATTTAATGAATATAAGTTTCCAAAGTACGAATAATGGATTACAATGGCTTCCCGCCCCATACCTTCCCTCCCACCCACAACCCTCCCCTCTCCCACTCCCTCTCCCCTTCCACTCACATCAAGATTCATTTTCGATTCTCTTTATCTACAGAAGATCAGTTTAGTATACATTAAGTAAAGATTTCAACAGTTTGTTCCCACACAGAAACATAAAGTGAAAAATAATAGATGATTTTTTAAATGATGATGAAATCAGATCAGACCTATTGTCATGTTTAATCCCAGTGAGAGTCAAGTTGGGAGTTGATAGTTTCTTTTTTTTTTTTTTTTTTTTTTTTTTACAGAAGATCAGTTTAGTATGCATTAAGTAAAGATTTCAACAGTTTGCACCCCCATAGAAACACAAAGTGAAGTATATTGTTTGAGTACTCGTTATAGCATTAAATCTCAATGCACAGCACATTAAGGACAGAGATCCTACATGAGGAGTAAGTGCACAGTGACTCCTGTTGTTGACTTTACAAATTGACACTCCTGTCTATGGCATCAGTAATCTCCCTATGCTCCAGTCATGAGTTTCCAAGGCTATGGAAGCCCTCTGAGTTCTCCAATTCTTATCTTGTTTAGACAAGGTCATAGTCAAAGTGGAGGTTCTCTCCTCCCTTCAGAGAAAGGTACCTCCTTCTTTGAAGACCTGTTCTTTCCACTGAGATCTCACTCACAGAGATCTTTTGCCAGAGTGTCTTGGCTTTCCATGCCTGAAATACTCTCATGGGCTTTTCAGCCAGATCCGAATGCCTTTAGGGCTTATTCTGAGGCCAGAGTGTTATTTAGGACATCTGCCATTCTATGAGTCTGCTGAGTATCTCACTTCCCATGTTGGATCACTCTCCCCTTTATTTATTCTATCGGTTAGTGTTAGCAGGTACTAGATTTGCTTATGTGCTCCCTTTGACTCTTAGTCCTTTCATTATGATCAATTGTGAACTGAAATTGATCACTTGGACTAGTGAGATGGCATTGGTACATGCCACCTTGATGGGATTAAATTGGAGTCCCCTGGTATGTTTCTAACTCTACCATTTGGGGCAAGTCAGCTTGAGCATGTCCCAAATTATACATCTCTTCCCTCTCTTATTCCTACTCTTATGTTCACAATAGCTACAAAAACAATCAAATACCTTGGAATAAACTTAACCAAGCTCGTTAAAGATCTCTACGATGAAAATTACAAAACCTTAAAGAAAGAAATAGAAGAGGATACCAAGAAATGGAAAAATCTTCCATGCTCATGGATTGGAAGAATCAATATCATCAAAATGTCCATTCTCCCAAAAGCAATTTATAAATTCAATGCAATACCAATCAAGATACCGAAGACCTTCTTCTCAGATTTGGAAAAATTGGTGCTGAAATTTATATGGAGGCACAAGAGACCTCGAATAGCTAAAGCAATCTTGTACAACAAAAACAAAGCCGGAGGCATCACAATACCAGATTTCAGGACATACTACAGGGCAGTTGTAATCAAAACAGCATGGTACTGGTACAGAAACAGATGGATAGACCAATGGAACAGAATTGAAATACCAGAAATCAACCCAAACATCTACAGCCAACTTATATTCGATCAAGGATCTAAAACTAATTCCTGGAGCAAGGACAGTCTATTCAATAAATGGTGCTGGGAAAACTGGATTTCCACGTGCAGAAGCATGAAGCAAGACCCCTACCTTACACCTTACACAAAAATCCACTCAACATGGATTAAAGACCTAAATCTACGACCTGACACCATCAAGTTACTAGAGAACATTGGAGAAACCCTTCAAGATATTGGCACAGGCAAAGAGTTTCTGGAAAAGACCCGGGAGGCACAGGCAGTCAAAGCCAAAATTAACTATTGGGATTGCATCAAATTGAGAAGTTTCTGTACTGCAAAAGAAACAGTCAGGAGAGTGAAGAGACAACCGACAGAATGGGAAAAAATATTTGCAAACTATGCAACAGATAAAGGGTTAATAACCAGAATCTACAAGGAGATCAAGAAACTCCACAAAAACAAAACCAACAACCCAATTAGGAGATGGGCCAAGGACCTCAATAGACATTTTTCAAAAGAGGAAATCCAAATGGCCAACAGGCACATGAAAAAATGTTCAAGGTCATTAGCAATCAGGGAAATGCAAATCAAAACCACATTGAGGTTCCACCTCACCCCGGTCAGAATGGCTCACATTCAGAAATCTACCAACAACAGATGCTGGCGAGGATGTGGGGAAAAAGGGACACTAACCCACTGTTGGTGGGAATGCAAACTGGTCAAGCCACTATGGAAGTCAGTCTGGAGATTCCTCAGAAACCTGAAGATAACCCTACCGTTCGACCCAGCCATCCCACTCCTTGGAATTTACCCAAAGGAATTTGAATTGGCAAACAAAAAAGCGGTCTGCAGCCTAATGTTTATTGCAGCTCAATTCACAATAGCTAAGACCTGGAACCAACCTAAATGCCCATCAACGGTAGACTGGATAAAGAAATTATGGGATATGTACTCTTTAGAATACTATACCGCAGTAAGAAACAACGAAATCCAGTCATTTGCAACAAAATGGAGGAATCTGGAACACATCATGCTGAGTGAAATAAGCCAGTCCCAGGGGGACAAATACCATATGTTCTCCCTGATCGGTGACAACTGACTGAACACCAAAAAGGAAACCTGTTGAAGTGGAATGGACACTATGGGAAACGGTGACTTGATCAGCATAGCCCTGACTGTTAATGAACAACTTAATACATTATCCCTCTTAGTAGTTTTTCTGTCTGTTCTACTTAATATGACTGGTTTAATTCTGTAATTAATACACAGTTATTCTTAAGTGTTGAAATTTAACTGAAATGTGATCCCTGTTAAACATAAGATCTTGGGTTATAGTGTTTATTACAGTGAGGTTTAGAGCTATGTTTATATTTAGGTTTAGGTGGTAGGGATAGAGTTAATGCTAGAATTAATGTTTAAATTAGGGTTATGGTTAGTACTAAAATTAGGAAGAGTACTAGGGTCAAAATTAGATGTAGGGTTAAGCTTAATGTTAGGGCCAGGGAAGGAGTAAGAGTAGTCTTCCTGGCTGGCGCCGTGGCTTAATAGGCTAATCCTCTGCCTGTGGTGCCAGCACCCTGGGTTCTAGTCCCAGTTGGGGTGCTGGATTCTGTTCGGGGTGCCCCTCTTCCAGGCCAGCTCTCTGCTATGCTCCAGGAGTGCAGTGGAGGATGGCCCAAGTCCTTGGGTCCTGTACCCACATGGGAGACCAGGAGAAGCACCTGGCTCCTGGCTTTGGATCAGCACAGTGCATCGGCTGCAGCGTGCTGGCCACAGCAGCCATTGGAGGGTGAACCAATGGTAAAGGAAGACCTTTCTCTCTGTCTCTCTCTCTCACTGTCCACTCTGCCTTTCAAAAATAAAAAAATAAAAAAATTTAAAAAAGAGTATTCTTCCTGTCATTGCTAAGGTTCTGGCTAAAGCTATGTTTAGGTTTATTGCTAGAATAGGGATAGAGCCAGGGTTATGTTTAAGTGCTAAGATTTGAGTAAGGGTTATGGTTGGGTTATGGTTAGGTCTAGTTTTTGAACTAGGCATGGCATTTAGGTAGGGTTAGGATTAGGCAGAGGGATAGGTTCAAAGCTCTGTTAGGTTTAGTGTTAGGGTTATTGTTTTATGGTCAAAATTGTGTTGGGGTTAGGTTGATTATATTTGGGGCTAGACTCATGTCTAGAGCTACAGTTAGGATTAGGGCTAGGGCTATGGTTAGGTGTAGTGTTAGGGTTGGGGTAGTACTAGGCTTATGGTTAGTGTTATGACTAGGGTTAGGGTTATGTTAAAGATTAGAATCAGGATTTGTCTTAGAGTTAGTGTTAACATTAGGACCTGGGCTAGGGTTAGAGTGTTAGAGTTAAATTTGGTTAGTATTATATTGTGGCTTGGATTAGTTTGAGTGCTAGGTCAATAGCTACATTTAGGGCTATGGTTGGCTTAAATTTAGGGCTTAAATTACATAGAGGACATAGACTAGGATCAGTGGTAGAGCAAGCATTACATTTAGGGATAGGGTGTAAACTATGGATAGGTTTTGGTCTAGGGCTTTGTTTATAGTACTGTTAGTATGAGGATAGGACTAGGTTTAGTATTAGGTATATATTTAGCATTAGAGCCATGGCCAAGGCTAGAGTTAGAGCTTGGATTAGGGTTGTTTCTAATTATGGTTAGAACTATTGAAATCACCAAGTCTATTGTTAACTTTAGAGTAGAGCTATGGCTATGGTTATATTTATGAGAATGGGTAGCATTAGTGGTAGAGCTAGAGTAAACATTAGAAAATTCTTGCCAGTGTTTGTTTTTGTTATTTTTTGGGTTAGGTCCTGGGCTTGGGTAAACCTAGGGTTAAAATTGAGTGTAGATTTAGGGTTACAATGTTGAGTAGGTTTGGGGCCCAGCCTAAGTTTCAGGTTAGGTTATATTTAGGGATGATAGGCTTAGGGTTACAATTAATGTTAGGGTTAGAATTAGAGATTAGATTAGTGTTAGGGAAGGGGTTAGTGTTAGGTTTATGAGTAAGGCTTTGCCTAGGTTATGGTTGGAGTTAGGTTAGGGCTAGGTTTGTGACTGGTTAGACTTAGGGTTACAACTGTGGTTAGGGCTGAGTTTAGGTTGATGGTGAGGGCTAGGGTTATTTTTCAAGCTATTATTAGGGTTATGGACAAGTTTTATGCTAGGGATAGCACTAGGTTTTGTACTTGGACTATGGATAACACTGTCTTTGAGACTTGTGTTAGGGATAAGGCTAGGGTTAATATTAGAATTTGGAATGAAGATAGCCTTTAGGATTAGAGTTAGATTTAGAGTAATGGTTAGGGTTAGAAAATGAAATGCTGCAAGAGGCTTCTATTTTATATTCTATCTCTAGTTCTTCTGGTACTTCAGGCACACCTACTGTTCAAGTACAAATAATTTCTATGTTGGAAGCATTGAAGCTGCATTGCTTTTTAAGGTCATTGTAGTTATTGCTCACAATATGCTTAACTGTCTGAGGAAAATCCATGTTGTCAGCCTGGACTTATTTGAGTCTGAATCCCCTTCCTTCTCTTAGCAGCTCTTTTGAGTGTTGCTAATGCACAGTGTGTTCTCATGCTTGAAATAAAAATGCTTGCTATGTAAATTAGGAAAAGCCAGGAATTCATTTATTAGATTATTATCTTCTCAGGAAAAGCAACATGTTAAGCCAGTCCTAGTGTGTACTACAATTGTGTTCTGTGTACCAACCTCAGGCATATCGTATCTTTCAGATATTACACATGTATAGTGTAATGCTTACTAAGTGCATACAGTGTAAAAGAAATATTATCTTAAGTTTCCAGGAAACCTAATGCTTAAGCTCATACTGAGCTGGATATAAATTCACTTCCTTGAGGGAAATTGAAACAAAATATCCCTTTTAAACAGTACTCTTCCACTACATTTTCATATTGTATACTTATAATGTATTAAGTCCTATGTATATCAAGCAATCAATTGTACACACAGAGAAAACTCAATGCAGCCAGTGTGTTCTAATTGAGAAGCCAGTTCAATTCCTTCAAATAACTTCAGGCACCAACATGATATTTGAAACATTAAGAATACATTGTTTATTATGGCCTTGGTTGTTAAAGTAGAAAATTCAATTAATCTCTCTTAGGAAAAAATTGTCAGCCTAATCTAATCTGTACCAGCTTGAAACATAATATATTTTTCATTATCTATGTAGAGTGTGTTTCTTTATTGGAAAGCACAATGCTTACTAAGTGCAGAGTTTTAATACAAGCATTCCTTGGAAGAAAACCTAATTTTATAAGTTCATACTAAACTATATAGAAATTCCATTCCTATATAAAATTTATGCAAAATACTCCTTTACAGTAGTTCATTTCTGCAGCAACATCATGCTTGTATACTTTTTGCATACTAAGGCCTATGTATATGAACCAACACATGAAAATACAGGGAAAACTGTATATAGCAACATGTCTCAATGACACACTAGAACTATTTTTATTATGATGTCAAACCCAGTATCTCTTTAAAGTAATGTGTGTGTTTGTGTGTGTGTGTATATGTATGTATATATGTATATATATGTATACATATATACATATATATACATATATATGTATACATATATATATACACATATATACACACACACACACACACACAATTGATGCTTGAAGCATCAGGAATATATTTTCAATTGGGCCTCTGTAGCTAAATCAGAGAGTTCAAGTAATATTTCCCAGGAAAGCAAGGTTTTAAGTCTGTCCTACTGTGTACTCCATATCTTTTTTCTGCCAATTACATCAATAACATACCTTTCAGGTATTCTACATGTACAGGGTGTTTTTGTATTTGAAAGCACAATGCTTACTATGTGCATATTGTGTTAACACAACCATGTGCTTGGTGCCTACAAGAAACATGCCCCACAAAGATACACACAAACTGAAAGTGAAAGGAAGGAAAGAGATATCACATGTTAATGGAAAGTAGAAACAAACAGATGTAGGTATCTTAATATCAATTAAAATAGACAACATAAAAATGGGTAAAAGAGACAAACAAAGGCAATATGGAATGATTAAGAAATCAAATCAACAGGAAGATGTGAGTATAATAAATGTAAATCTACCCAATTACAGGGTATCTGGCTATTTACCACAAATGTTAATTGATCTAAAGGGAGACATGGACTCCAATACAGTAATAATGAAGAAATTCAACACCCCACCTCCTTCAATGTACAGATCAACTAGACAGAAAATCAACAAAAACAACAGAGCTAATCTACACTGTAGACCAAAAGACCTAACTGGTATCTATAGAAAATTTCATTAGATAGTACAGAATATACATTATGTTCATCAGGGCATGCAACTTTCTCCAGGATAGATCATATGCTAGGCCATAAAGTAAATCTCAGCAAATTCAAAATGATCAAACAAATCATGAAACTTTTCTGACCACAACTGAATGAAACTGGAAATTAAAATCTCAAGAATATCAAGAACATACATAAACACATGAAGACTGAACAACATGCTCTGGAAAGAACAGAGGTCATAGAAGAAATCAAAAAAGAAACAGCAGGTCATCACCATGGCATAGTGTGCAGTGTCAGCATCCTATGTGGGTGCTGGTTCAAGTCCTGGCTTTTCCACTTCTGATCCAGCTCTCTACAATAGCCAAGGAGATCAATGAGGATGGTTGAAGTGCTTGGGACCCTGCACCCATGTGGAAGACCCGGAAGAAGCTCCTGGATGGATCCTGGCTTCACACCAGTTCAACTCTGGCCATCGTGGCCATTTGGGGGAGTGAACCATTGAATGGAAGCCTTCTCTCTCTCTCTCTCTCTCTCTCTCTCTCTCCCTCCCTCCCTCCCTCCCTCTGCTGCTCTGTAACTCTTCCTTTCAAAAAAGTGAATAAATAAATCTTGTAAAAATATATAAAATAAAAAATAAATAAAAGAGAAACAAAAATGCTATAAACAAATGAGGATAGCAATACAGCATATCAACAATACTGGACACAGTAAAAGCAGTGTTAAGAGGAAACATTACAGCAATTGGTGCCTACCTCCAAATTGGGAAGGCACTAATTAAATAAGCTATCAATGCATCTAAGGATGTAAAAAAACAACAAACCAAACCCAAAATTAATAGGAGGAAAAAATAAAAATTAGAGAAGTAAGCAAAATTCAAACCAAAAAGCAATATAAAAACAATGAAATGAAGAGTTATTTACTTGAAAAGAAAAGTTGATGCATCATTGGGCAAACTAACCAAAACAGGGGGGAGGGATAGACCCAAATCAGTAGACTAAGAGATGAAAAAGGAAATGTAACAAGAGATATCACAGAAATAAAAATGATAATCAGGAATCACTTATAAAGAACTATATGCCAACAAATTGGAAAATCTAGGATAAACAGATAGATTTCTGGACACAAACAATCTAATAAACTGAGTCATGAAGAATTAGGAAACCTAAACAAGCCCATATCCAGACAGAGATTGAATTAGTCATAAAGGCTCTCACAACAAAGAAAAGTCCAGGAATGGCTTCCATACTGAATTCTACCACACATTTAATGAACTAATTACAATATTTTCTCAAGTTATTCAAAACAATTGAAAGGGAGAGAATTATCTCAAACTATTTCTATGAAGCCAACATCACCCTAATTCCTAAACCAGGAAAAGATACAACAGAGAAAGAGAACTATAGTCTGGTATCACTGATGAACATAGAAGCAAAAATACCAGCTAAGTGAATCCAACAGCACATCAGAGATAGCATTCACCTTAAGAAAGTGGGAGTAATGTCTGTATGCAGTAATGGTTCAAAATTTGAAAATCAAAAATGTGATAAATCAGATTAACAAACTGAATAAAAATCATATGATTATTTCAATAGATGCAAGACAGCATTTGATAAAACAAAACATCCTTTCATGATGAAAACCTTAAGCAAACTGGCTATAGAATCAACATTTCTCATCAATCTTGGCAATTTATTTCAAACCCACAGATAGCATCTTATTGAACGCAGAAAGTAGTTGGAGGCATTCCAACAAAGATCCAGAACCAGAAAAGGATGGCCACTCTCACCACTGCTATTCATTATAGTCAAGAAGTTTAGCCAGAGTCATTAGGCCAGAAAAAGAAATCAAATGTTACAAATTGGGATGGAGGAAATCAAACTATCCCTATTTGCAGATGACATGATGCTACCTAAGGGAAACCAAAAGACTCCACTATGAGACTATTGGACTTCATAAAGGAGTTTGGTAAACTGACAGGATATAACACTGACACACAAAAAGCAATAGCCTATGTTTACATGGACAATGTTTTGGCTGAAAATGAACTTCTAAGATCCATTCCACTCACAATAACTGCAAAACATTAAATACCTCAAAATAAATTAAACCAAGGAATTCAAAGATTTATATGATTAAAATTATAAAGCACTAAAGAAAGATACAGCAGTCAAAACAAATAGAAAAAAAATCATCCATGTTCATGAATTGGCAGAATTAATATCATATCTTCAAAATGTTCATACTACCAAAATCAAATTGCAGATTCAATGTTATCCTAATTAAAATACCAATGACACTATTCTAAGACAAAAAAGCTGAAATTTATATGGAAACACTAGACACAAAATAACAAAAACAAAACTGGAGGTATCACAATACCAGATTTCAAGACATACTACAAGACACTTATAATCTAGACAGCCCGGTACTTGCAAGAAATAGACATGTAGAACAACAGGACAGAATAGAAACTCAATTAAAAGATCTACAGCCAACTAACCTTTGACAAAGGAATTAAAATCAGTCCCTGGAGAAAGGAAAATATCTTCAATAAGTGGTGCCTGGAAAACTCTATCTCCACATGTAGAAGTATGAAACAAGACTACTACATTATACCTTAGATCAGAATGAACCCAACATGGATCAAAGACCTAAATCTATGAACCAAAACCATGAAATTATGGGAGAACATTGGGAACTGCTGCAAGATATTTGCATAAGCAAAGGCTTCTTGGAAAAGACCCAAGAAGCACAGACAATCAAAACCAATATTGACAAATGAGATTACATCAAGTTGTGAGGCTTCTGAACTGCAGAAGAAACATTTAGTAATGTGAATATGCAGCTGACAGAATGGAAGAAAATAATTGCAAACTATCAAACTAATAAAAGATTATTATCCAGAATCTATAAAGAAGTCAAGAAACTCAACAGCAACAAAACAAACTATATAGTAAAGAAATGGGCAGAGGCAAGCACTGTGGCATGACAGGTGGGGCCACTGCCTACAGTGCCAGCACCCCATGTTGGTGCGGTTTGGGTCCTGGCTGCTCCACTTTCAGTCCAGCGCTCTGCTGTGGCCTGGGATGGCAGTGGAGAATGGTCCAAGTCCTTGGGCCCCTGAACCCACATGAGGTCCCTGGAGGAAGCTCCTGGATTTAGATCGATGCAGCTCCAGTTGTGGCTGATTGGGGAATGAACCAGTGGATGGAGGACCTCTCTCTCTCTCTCAGCCTCTCCTTTTTTCTCTGTGTAACTATGACTTTCAAATAAAAGTAATTAAATATTTAAAAAAAACAGAATGGGCAAAAGACTTGAACAGGCATTTTTCAAGAGATGAAATTCAAATGGCCGACAGATACATTTTTAAAAAATGCCCAGGATTACTAGCCAACAAGGAAATGCAAATCAAAGCCACCAAGAGGTTCCACCTCACCACAGTAAGAATGACTCTCAGATATCTATTAATAAACCATAAATGCTGTAGAGAATGTGGGGAGAAGGTACAATAATCCCCTATTGGTGGGAATGTAAACTACTGCAGCCATTGTAAAACACAGTATGGAGATACCTCAGAAATCTGAAAGTAGATCTGCCATATGACCTGGCAATTCCACACTTGGGAATTATCCAAACAAAATGAAATCAGGATATGAAAAAATCTGTACCTGCATGTTCATTGTAGCACAATTCACAATAGCTAAGATATGGAATCAACTCATATTCATCAGTTGATGAATGGATAAAGAAATTATGAAATTTATATTATATATATCATATATACCATATAAATATATATATAAATCATATATATACATATATATCATATATATACATATGAGAGACTATGGAATACTAATCAGCCATAAAAACAATGAAATCCTGCTACCAAAAAAAAAAAAAAATGGATGCAACTGGAAACCATCATACTTAGTGAAATAAGCCAGTCTCCAAAAGACAGGTATCATATGTTTTGCCTGATCTGTAGTAACTAACAGACTATCTAAAATGTAATGTATTGCAGAGAAATGCACATTTTGAGATTTAAGGACTATTTGTATCCTTTGTCTCTACTGTTGAGGAACAGTGCTTTTTTCATCATACTTTGTTGAATTCTTTACTTAGTGTAGGGTTAATCTTATGAGAATAAAGTAAACTGAAAATAGATCTTTGTAAATATTAAGAGTGGGAATAGGAGAGGGATGAAGAACAAGGGTGACAGCAAGGCAAGAAGAGACATAGGGTGACAAGTAGCATGTTTCTATGTCTGTATATATGAAAAACATGAAATTTGTATATCCTGAATATATATATGTTTGTGTATATATACATATATACACATTTGTGGGGAGCAACTCGGACTAGACTGTTACTGAAATTAAGACTTATTCTATGCATCTGCTCTCCCACAATATGGTGCTGGGAGAGGAGCAAACAGCTTCTACACAGCTGCCTTTCACCAACTTGACAAGCTGCAGGATCTGCTCCTGATTGGAGGAGAGCAGCATACTCGGCGTGTGGGTAGCAGAGTTGGGATTGGTGGAAGAGGACTATAAAGGAGGAGAGAGACAACATGCACCAGGAACATCTATCTGAAGGAACGCCTGAGCAGCCCCCGAGAGAGCCGGCCGGCAGTGTGCCGCTCCCCCGCGGAAGTGGGGAAAGTGGCAGGGGGAACCGCCCTTCCATGGAGGTGGAAGGGACGGTAGCCAACCCGGGAAGAACCAGCAGCAAACCCGGGGAGGGCCGAGCAGACAAAAGAACAACGCAGGGTTTAGTGTCGTTCCTCCGCGAAGAGGGGGAGCGACAACATACATATATACACACTATATATATATATGTATATATATATATATATATATATATAGAAACAGAATATTCAAATATTCTGGTTTAGACATGAAGTCTTGTCCTGTTGATACCTTCTAGCACCACTGTTCTTTGAAGTATAATTCTTCCATGTTTGAAGAATTAAAAATGGATTGCTGATTACAACATATAGTATTAAAGGAATGTAGTTAACATTACTAGCAAGATCAGCATTGTAATTCTGTACTAATGTGTATCTCAAATCCATTCCTTGACCCAGATTCAAATGTAAGAGTTCCTTCAGGTAGTGCACAAATATATGATATTCTCATTCTTGAAAAACAGTGATTATTAAGCAAACTAGAGCCGAGTCAGGAATTCAATTATGATTTCCTGGAAGTATAAAGCAAGCATATAATAAAATCTGTACAAATCCCTTTTCTTCAGATAAATTCAAGGAATTATAGCCTTTTCCAGTAACATTCATTTTGCTTATTCTCATATTAGTGGGTGTATTTGCTTATGAAGGTATCTGTAAGTAAAGCACACAAGGAACAGAGAAAACACAATGCAGCAACGATACTCTATTTGAGAAATCAACTCTATTTCTTTTATAACTGCAGGCACAATAACTCTTATGTACAATTCATCTACTTTCTGTTTCAATCATTAAAATATTTTGAATATGAAGGCCTGTGCAGATAACAGAGATTAAAGTTATCTTATCCAGGAAAGGCAACTTTCTTGGGTGTGTATTGCAACTGCCTTCCAGTGCCAAGTTCATATAACGTGTCTTTAATGTATTACATACAGTGTATTTTCATATGGAAAGCCCAATGCTAAGTACATGCAGTGTTAAGCATTCCCTTACTTCAGCGTGAAATACTAATGGTGTCAGCTTGTATTACACTGGGGAGAATCTTCATTCCTTTAAATAACTTCAAGCAAAACACTGTTTTCCAGTAATACTCATTTCCTCTTAATTCTTTGTGTTCTTGTCACATATAAAAATTTATATTAATTTATAAGCCAATTAATGAATATTCAAAAATAATGAATATACCTACTGTATTCAAATTGAGAAACTAATCCTGTTGCTATTATAACTTAAGGCACAACAGAACTTTCAAGTATGATTTATTTAACCAATGTTTGAATAATGGAAAACGTATTATTTATTAACTACTGTGTAGTGAAAGAAGAGAATTCAGTTAATCTTTTTCAAGAAAAATGATTTTGTAAGTGTGTCCTGATGTGCACTGCAAATCCATTATGCCAATTTCATCCACACCACATCTTTCAAGTATTCCAGATGTGTGTGTGTCTTCATATTTGAAGTGTTCATATGGTTAAGGAAAGAATTCCCTTAAATTGGCATTGAAACCAAACCTTGTAAGCTTATATTAAACAAGGTGTAAACAGGGTATACACTCCACTTCTTGAGAGTAGTTCAGGCAAAACACTCCTTTGAATCAACACTCACATGAACTGCATTCTGACATTTGTACAATTATTGCTTATGAATATAGAGAGAAAGGAGAGAGGGAGGGAGGGAGAGAGGGAGGGAGGGAGGGAGGGAGAGAGATCAAAGAACCCACAAAGAAATCTCAGTGTTGCTAGTGGGTTCCAATTGAGACATAAATTCTGGTAACTTCAGGTACCACTACTCTTTCAAGTATGATTCAACTACTCTGCATTTGAAACATTGGAAATGTTTTATTATTGATGCCTATGTACTTAAAGTAGGGAATTTATTTAATATTTTTAGGAAAACAAAAATTGTAAGCCTGGCATAATGTATATTTAACTGCATTCTTTGTAGTACCTTTAAACTTAGCATATCTTTCTGGTATAACACATGTACATTACATTTCTTTACTGGACAGCACAGTGCTTACTAAGGACATTTATTGTTGAGCTTTCTCATGAGTTCGCAAGGGAAATTAATGAACCCTCCTACTACACTGGCATAAATTCCATTCCTTGACAAAAATTGAGGGAAAACACTCCTTTCCATTAGCATCCAATTCTCCTCCATGGTTAAGTGTATAAACTTACTGCATTTGAGGGTCTGTGTAACTAAAGCAAATACAGACGGAAATCAATGGAGCAATAAAAGTCTATGTGAGTAGTTAATTCTATTCCTTGAAATAAATTCAGGCACAATAGCTATATCTATTATATATATATATATATATATATATATATTATATATATATTACAATTTATGTTTATGCTATTTGAAGCACTGGAATCACATTGCTTACTCAGTGCATCTAGTGTTAAGACAAAATGAAAACTAATATTGTAATCCTGTAATAAACTAGATATAAACTCCAGACCTAGAGAGATCTTCAACAAAATCAGCATTTTTAGAAACATTCATATACTTATTGTTGATATATGTATTGTAAATGCAGCCTATATACCTAAAGCAACCATGAACATATACAGTAATCTCAGTATAGCAACAATGTTCCTATTGAGTAATAATATTCTTTGAAGTGACATCAGGCACAATAGGTCTTGTAATGTGGCTCATGTACATGATATTTGAAACATTAAACATCTACATACTAAGCACAGTGTTGCCTGTGAAGGCCTCAGTAACTTAAGCAATCAATCAGCAGAAAATTCATTGTGGCATTGCTGATCTAAATGAGAAACTAACTCTACTTTTTGAAAGTACTTAAGGCACAACAGTTATGGTGTTTGAAGCAGTGGAAACCCTAACCATAAATAATTGTAACACAAGTTTCACTGGTATTGTTAAGAATAGTTCTATCCTAGACATTACCCTAGCCTTGACATGAATCATGTCCCTAACTCTAACACTAGCAACAACACTAAGCCAAAGCCTATCCCTAGCCCCAAACCTAGTCTTAACCCAAATACTTACTCTAATCTTTTTTTAAATTTATTTGACAGTTAGAGAGAGAAAGGTCTTCCTTCCATTGGTTCACGCCCCAAATGGCTGCTACGCCCGGAGCTATGCCGATTCGAAGCCAGGAGCCAGGTGCTTCTTCCTGGTCTCCCTTGTGGGTACAGGCACCCAAGCACTTGGGCCATCCTCCACTGCCTTTCCAGGCCACGGCAGAGAGCTAGACTGGAAGAGGAGCAACCGGGACTAGAACCTGGTGCCCATATGGGATGCCAGTGCTGCAGGCGGAGGATTAGCCAGGTGAGCCATAGCGCCGGCACCACTCTAATTTTTCTTTATCTATTTATTTGAAAGACAGAGTTACAGGGAAGCAGGGGCAGGGAGAGAGAGAGAGAGAGAGAGAGAGAGAGAGAAATATTCTGTATGCTGGCTCACTCCCTGAATGGCTGCAGTGGTCAGAGCTGGGCCGATCTGAATCCAGGAGGCATGAGCCTCTTCAATTCTGGGTCTTCCACATGAGTGCAGGGGCCAAAGGACCTGGACCATTTTTTACTGCTTTCCTAGACCACAACAGAGAGCTGGATCAGAAAGTGGACCAGCTGGGACGCAAATCAGTGCCTATATGAGATGTCAGCACTGCAGGCAACAGCTTTTACCTGCTACACGACAGTGTTGTCACCTAACTCTAATCTTAACTCCAATCCTATCTCCAAACCTAATACTAACTCTAACACCACCATAGCAATAGATATAATCTTAGTTGTAGGCCAAATCCTAGCAATAACAGGTTATAATATATAACAGAACTCTATCCAACCCACTATCCATAAAACTAATCCTACTCCCTAAGCTAACCCTAGCATTAGTCATTAACCTAACACTAGCCCTACCTTAACCTAACTGCAATTGTAATCCTATTACTTACCACAGTGTTAACCTATTCCTAACTCTAAAACTAAATGTATTTCAAATTGTATTTCCATTGCAACCCCAACTCTAGCTGTAATCAGATCTCTAGCTCTAACCCTAAATGTATACTTAACCTTTACCCAAACCCTAACCACAGCCTTTTTTTAAAGAAAAGATTCTTATTTACTTATTTGAAAGTCAGAGATACACAGAGAGAGAAGGAGGTGCAGAGAGAAAGAGAGAGATCTTCCATCCACTGGTTCACTCCCAAATTGGCTGCAATGGCCAGAGATGTGGCAATCTGAAGCCAGGAGACAGGAGCTTCTTTCAGGTCTCTCTCCTACATGGGTGCAGGGGCCTAAGTACTTGGGCCATCTTCTACTGCTTTCCCAGGCCAGAGCAGAGAGCTGGATCATAAATGGAGCAGCCAGGACTAGAACCAGTGCCCATATGGGATGCCAGCACTGCAGGTGATGGCTTTACCTGCTACGCCACAGTGCCAGCCCCCTATCCACAGCCTTAGCACTGACCCAAAACATAATCTGAATTGCATTTCAAATAATGACCCTAACTGTAATTCTAACCATAATCATAACATTGTCTCTAGCCCGGAACCTCACCAAAGTCAGAGCATAGTGCTAATTTCTAGCCCCAACCCTAACTCTAATCACTAGTTTTGAATTTACAATAGCTTGAACAGTAACCCTAACCCTAACTGTAGCCTTAGCCCTAATTATAATCATGGATTCAATTTCAATGCTACACCTGTTGCAAAGCATAAACCTAACCTTATCAGTGGCTTTAACCCAACTCCTAAACCTACTCATAGGGTTATAGTAGGCATAATCCTAACCTTAGCCATAATGCCAACACTAAACCAAATCCTAAACCCAATAGTAGTATTTATCTTCCCTCTACCCATAATGCTAATAAAACTAACCCTAGCCCTCTGACCCTAGCTTGATGCCTACAACTATCACCAGTCCTAACCATAGTTGTAAATCTAATCCTAGGAGTAATGCTAACCCTATCTTGATCCCTAAGCTTTACCCCAGTCCTAGCCCTATACACAACTCTAAAGTCTATCCTATTTCCAGTAATAATCCTCATCCTAAAGCCTAGACCTAACCTTAGACCTAGCTTTCACAATGACTCTAAACCTAGTACTAGGTCTAGCCATAGCCATAGCATTAAGCCCAAATCTAAATTTATACCTAATGTGATACTAACACTAACCCTAACACTAAAGACAGTCATATCCCTAGCCTCCAACAAAACCTACTTCTAGCCATAACCCTCATATTCAACCCAAACCGAGCTCTAACCCTAACCTCAGTACTATGCATAAATCTAGTCCTACTTATAACCCTAACCCTAAATATAAGCAAACCCTAGCATTAGTGTTAGGTTTAACCCTAACCCAAACCATAGCACCTACCCTAGATCTATCTAGAAACCAAAATTTCATTCAAACCTGGCCCAGGCTACCACAGTAATAAATCTAACCCATAATGCTAAAACTAAACTAAAAACCTAGCACTAATACTGATCCTAAACTTAATCCAAATGTTAATAACTTTAACATCTATCTTTTTTTTTTTGAACAGGCAGAGTGGACAGTAAGAGAGAGAGACAAAGGTCTTCCTTTTACCGTTGGTTCACCCTCCAATGGCCACTGCGGCCGGCGTGCTGCAGCCAGCACACCATGCTGATCCAATGGCAGGAGTCAGGTACTTATCCAGGTCTCCCATGCGGGTGCAGGGCCCAAGAACTTGGGCCATCCTCCACTGCACTCCCTGGCCACAGCAGAGAGCTGGCCTGGAAGAGGGGCAACCGGGACAGAATCTGGCACCCCGACCGGGACTAGAACCCAGTGTGCCGGTGCCGCAAGGTGGAGGATTAGCCTAGTGAGCCACGGTGCCGGCCTAACATCTATCTTAACCACAGACCAAAACATAATTTTAACCCTGATCCTGCTCTGTCCCTATCCCTAACCATAACCATATTCATAACTCTTATTCTTTTTTTTATTTGACAGGCAAAGTTAGACAGTGAGAGAGAGATAGAAAGGTCTTCCTTCCAGTGGTTCAGCCCCAAATGGCCGCTACAGCAGGAGCTATGCTGATCCAAAACCAGGAGCCAGGTGCTTCCTCCTGGTCTCCCACGTGGGTGCAGGCACCCAAGCACTTGGGCCATCCTCCACTACCTTCCTGGGCCACAGCAGAGAGCTGGACTGGAAGAGGAGCAACAAGGACTAGAATCTGGCACCCATATGGGCTGCCAACACCGTAGGCAGAGGATTAGCCAAATGAGCCACAATGCCAGCCCCTATAACTCTTATTCTAAAACAAATCCTTATCCTCTTCCTAGCTTTCATCCTTGCACTAATCCTAATCTTTACATTAATTCCAGAGTGAACTCTTAACACTAACCTTGACCCTCATACTGAATAGCAATGGTGAGAGTGAGCATCCTTGTCTGGTTCCAGATCTTAGTGGGAATGCTTTGAACTTTTACCCATTCAATATGTACACAACAGAGTATTACAGAGCAGTAAAAAAATGAAATCCTGTCATTTGCAACAATGGATGAAATTGGAAAACATTATACTTAATGAAATAAGCCACTCTCAAAAGGACAAATAGCGTATGTTTTCCCTGATTTGTGGTAACAAGTAGAGCACCTAAAAGTTAATCTTTAGAAGTGAAATTTACACTTTAAGATGTGACCACTTTGAGGAGCCCTTGTCTCAACTGTTGAGGAAGATTTTTTTCTTCATACTATTTATTGAACTCCTTTCTTAGTATAGAGTTAATCTTATGTGATTAAGTTAATTGAAAATGAATGTTATTTAAACAATAAGAATGGGAATAGGAGAGGGAGGAGGAAAAAGAAAGGTAAAAAAATGGGTGGGAGGGCGGCTGGGTGATAAGAATCACTATGTTCCTAAAGTTGGATTTATGAAATGAAGTTTTTATTCCTTAAATAAAAGGTTTCTGGGTAAAACAATAAAATAGTCACTTTGTTGAAGGGATCTTTGACTAAAGATAAAATTTTCAATTCAATCATTTGAAAAATCAATGTTTTAAAATTGAAAATGTGTCCATGAACCTTAAAATATAAAGAAGAAAACAAATTAAACACAATGTAAATAGGAGAAAGGAAATTATATGAATCACTTGTGAAAGTAATGAAATAGAAAACAGAAAATGATATAGAAATCTAAAGATATGGAAATCTGCCCGTAAGAACATCAACAAATTGGATCACTGAACAGTGACACGGTATGTGAAGAAAGGACATGGTTGACATAATTCAAGTGTGTCAGAGAGTAAAACAGATATCACCCCTAAACATAGGGAGAGGGATAATATAAGGTAATATGATGAACACTTTTCTGCAAAAAACTTACATGAAATAGACAAACTTAAGACATAAATTAATATCTGAGACCATGTTTCCCAGGAAGGAGCTGTTCTCATGGTTAGCTGATTCATTGAGTTGGCAATGGACTGGTCTGTGAGTGCAGCTTTGTTGGCAAACTCAACAATTCAGAGTCCAAAGCACCCACTTCCTTCTATTTAGGGCTTTCAAATTTCAGTCCCCCATTCCTCTGCTAAAGTCCTCCAAAGCCAGGTGACAGAAAATCTGGAACACCTAGCCTCTATATTCTAGACTTACATGTGACTTACTATAAAGAGCCATTCCTAGACCTCCATAGTGTATTTATCCTGGTGTTTTCATTGCTTCTCATTAAAACCTCAATAAAAACTCTTTTTTTAGCAAAGTATTTTTTTTATTCAATCACAAACCTTTATGGGATACAGTGCAATATTTCTATGCATAAACACAATGTGAATTGATCAAAGCAAGCAGTCAGCCTCTCTACCTCCCCACAACTTTACTTACAGTAGTAGCTCCTCTCCTTCAGTTCCTTATAAAATATACACCAAAACTGATGCATGAACACATTGAAAATCTAAGTAGACCAATAAACAAGGTTGAGATGGAGTCACCAGTAAAATCTTCCCACAAAAATAATCTCAGTGATTGATGGCTTCACTAATGAGTTATATCAAATTTTTTTTCAAAGGTTTATTTATTTATTTGAAAGGTAGAGGCAGAGAGACAGAGAGAGGTCATCCATGTGCTGGTTCACTCCCCAGATGGCCACAATGCCCAGAGCTGCACCAATTGGCAGCCAGAAGGCAAGAGCTTCCTCTAGCTCTCCCACATGGGTGCAGGGGCCCAACAATTTGAACCATCTTCCATTGCTTTCCCAGGCTATAGCAGAGAGTTGGATCCAAAGTGAAGTAGCTGGGACTTAAACCAGTGTCTGTATGGGATGCTGGCACTGCAAGCAGCAGCTTTACCCACTATGCCACAGTGCCAGCCCCTCTATCAATCTTTTAAGGATGAACTATCATTAATTCTTCTTAAAATACTCACCTAAATTTATAGAGAGCAAACCATTCCAAATTTAGTCTATGAGACTGGATTTACATTAAGACAAAACCAAATAAGGATACAACAGTAAAAAGAACTACAAATGATTATTCCTGATGAATGTTGATGCAAAAATACTTGACACAATACAAGCAAACTGAATTCAACAGCATATTAAAATATCATTCACTCAGACCAAATGGAATTTCATGGCTGTTCTGGCATACAAAGATAAATAAATGTGATGCATAACATCAGTAAAATAAAGATTACATCCATATGATTTTCTCAATAGATACAGAGAAAACATTTGATGAAATGTAATTTTCTGATAGAAAAAAGCATAAAAATTGGGTACAGAAGGCACATACCTCAAAACAATAGAGGGAGTATATGACAAGCCCACAGCCAGCATTATGGAATAAAAAAGCTGAAAGTATTTTGACTGACATCTGGCACCAGACAAGGTTTTCCACTGTTACCACTTTTGTTCAATAGTTCTGAAAGTTTTATTTAGAGTGCTAAGACAAGAAAAAGAAATTAAAGTCATGCAAATGGAAAGTCAGAAATACAAGTATCATGGCATGTGAATATTATATTAGGAAACAAAAAGATCCCCATAAGAGACTATCAGAATTATAAGAGAATTCAGCAGCTTCAGGATGCAAAATCAACACAAAAAATAATATTCATACATGCCAACAACTACCTGAAAAAGGACTTACAAAAACCACCTCACTGGCCGGCACCACGGCTCACTAGGCTAATCCTCCACCTTGTGGCGCCGGCACACAAGGTTCTAGTCCTGGCCGGGGCACTGGATTCTGTCCCAGTTGCCCCTCTTCCAGGCCAGCTCTCTGCTGTGGCCGGGGAAGGCAGTGGAGGATGGCCCAAGTGCTTGGGCCCTGCACCCGCATGGGAGACCAGGAGAAGCACCTGGCTCTGGGCTTCAGATCAGCGTGATGGGCAAGCCACGGTGGCCATTGGAGGGTGAACCAACGGCAAAAAGAAAGACCTTTCAATCTGTCTCTCTCACTATCCACTCTGCCTGTCAAAAAATAAAAAAAATAAAATAAAAAAAACCTCACTCACAAAAACTACCAAAATAGTGATAAATTTAATAAGGAATGTGAAAGATCTCTACAATGAAGATTCTAAAACATTAGTGAAAGAAACATAAGATATAAAAAAAAGAAACAAAAAAATCCATATTTCAACTACTGGAGGAATTAATACCCCCAAATGCATATACCTGTGGGTATATCATTTGCCTGATAACTACCTTCAACTTCATTCAGTTGTGTGGAATTACTTCCCTTTGGAATCAAAAAAAAGAAAGAGAGAGAAAGAGAGCTACCACGCCTAACCTGGGAGTGTCACCTTTGGCACACCAAACAGAGCTCTCAGGCCACACCCATCTCAAGCCTCTAAGGCTCCATCAAAAACAGACAGTCCACTTAATCTAGAGTCATAGTATAACAAGAAAAAGAACCACAGTGAAGAAACCAAATATCTCCAATATGCCAAATAACAAACGCAAAAACCGAGGTAATAAAAACAAGCAAGTGACTATGATGCCCCCAAATGAAAAAGACACCCCGATTCAAGATTATGAAGATGATGAGATAGAAGAAATGCAAGAAGTGGATCTCAAAAAATTGATAAGAACATTAAGAAGTTCTCAAAAACAAATTCTTGAACTACAGAAATCCTTAATGGACAAGATAGAACATCTCTCTTGTGAAAATGAAATATTAAGGAGGAATCAAAATGAAATGAAACAACTAGTACAACAGGAAACTGTGATAGTGATGAGAAATCATAATGAATGAGAAATCAAATATTTTCTGGAAGTAAATGAGGATAACAGCAAACCATACCAAAACTTATGAGATACAGCAAAAGCAGTGTTAAGAGGAAAGTTTATAGCAATAGGTGCCTACATCAATAAATTGGAAAGGCACCAAATAGATGAGCTTTCAATTCACCTCAAGGATTTAGAAAACCTACAGCAAACCAGACCCAAATCTAGCAGGAGAAGAGAAATAATTAAAATCAGAGAAGAAATCAACAGGATAGAATCCAAAAAAAAAAAATACAAAAAATCAGCCAAACGAGGAGCTGGTTTTTTGAAAAAATAAACAAAATTGACACCCCATTGGCTCAACTAACTAAAAAAAGAAGAGAAAAGACGCAAATCAATAAAATCAGAGATGAAAAAGGAAACGTACAACAGACACCACAGAAATAAAAAGAATCATCAGAAATTACTACAAGGACTTGTATGCCAGCAAACAGGGAAACCTATCAGAAATGGATAGATTCCTGGACACATGCAACCTACCTAAATTGAACCAGGAAGACATGGAAAACCTAAACAGACCCATAACTGAAACAGAAATTGAAACAGTAATAAAGGCCCTCCCAACAAAGAAAAGCCCAGGACCAGATGGATTCACTGCTGAATTCTACCAGACATTTAAAGAAGAACTAATCCCATTTCTTCTCAAACTATTCAGAACAATCAAAAAAGAGGGAATCCTCCCAAATTCTTTCTATGAAGCCAGAATCACCTTAATTCCTAGGCCAAAAAAAAAAGATGCAGCATTGAAAGAGAATTACAGACCAATATCGCTGATGAACATAGATGCAAAAATCCTCAATAAAATTCTGGCCAATAGAATGCCAACAACACATCAGAAAGATCATCCACCCAGACCAAGTGGGATTTATCCCTAGTATGCAGGGAAGGTTTAATGTGTGCAAAACAATCAATGTGATACACCACATTAACAGACTGCAGAAGAAAAACCATATGATTATCTCAATAGATGCCGAGAAAGCATTTGATAAAATACAACACCCTTTCATGATGAAAACTCTAAGCAAACTGGGTTTGGAAGGAACATTCCTCAATACAATCAAAGCAATATATGAAAAACCCACAGCCAACATCCTATTGAATGGGGAAAAATTGGAAGCATTCTCACTGAGATCTGGTACCAGACAGGGATGCCCACTCTCACCACTGCTATTCAATATAGTTCTGGAAGTTCTAGCCAGAGCTGTTAGGCAAGAAAAAGAAATTAAAGGGATACAAATGGGGAAGGAAGAACTCAAACTATCCCTCTTTGCAGATGCTATGATTCTTTACTTAGGGGACACAAAGAACTCTACTAAGAGACTATTGGAACTCATAGAGGAGTTTGACAAAGTAGCAGGATATAAAATCAATGCACAAAAATGAACAGCCTTTGTATACACAGTCAATGCCATGGCTGAGGAAGAACTTCTAAGATCAATCCCATTCACAATAGCTACAAAAACAATCAAATACCTTGGAATAAACTTAACCAAGGACGTTAAAGATCTCTACGATGAAAATTACAAAATCTTATAGTAAGAAATAGAAGAGGATACCAAGAAATGGAAAAATCTTCCATGCTCATGGATTGGAAGAATCAATATCATCAAAATGTCCATTCTCCCAAAAGCAATTTATAGATTCAATGCAATACCAATCAAGATACCGAAGACCTTCTTCTCACATCTGGAAAAAATGGTGCTGAAATTCATATGGAGGCACAAGAGACCTCGAATAGCTAAAGCAATCTTGTACAACAAAAACAAAGCCGGAGGCATCACAATACCAGATTTCAGGACATACTACAGGGCAGTTGTAATCAAAACAGCATGGTACTGGTACAGAAACAGATGGATAGATCAATGGAATAGAATTGAAACACCAGAAATCAACCCAAACATCTATAGCCAACTTCTTTTTGATCAAGGATCCAAAACCAATCCCTGGAGTAAGGACAGTCTATTCAATAAATGGTGCTGGGAAAATTGGATTTCCACGTGCAGAAGCATGAAGCAAGACCCCTACCTTTCACCTTACACAAAAATTCACTCAACATGGATTAAAGACCTAAATCTATGACCTGACACCATCAAATTATTAGAGAGCATTGGAAAAACCCTGCAAGATATAGGTACCGGCAATGACTTCTTGGAAAACACCCCAGAAGTACAGGCAGTCAAGGCCACAATTAACATTTGGGATTGCATCAAATTGAGAAGTTTCTGTACTGCAAAAGAAACAGTCAGGAAAGTGAAGAGACAACCGACAGAATGGGAAAATATATTTGCAAACTATGCAACTGATAAAGGGTTGATAACAAGAATCTACAACAAAATCAAGAAACTCCACAACATCAAAACAAACAACCCACTTAAGAGATGGGCCAAGGACCTCAATAGACATTTTTCAAAAGAGGAAATCCAAATGGCCAACAGGCACATGAAAAAATGTTCAAGATCACTAGCAATCAGGGAAATGCAAATCAAAGCCACAATGAGGTTTCACCTCACCCCAGTTAGAATGGCTCACATTCAGAAATCTACCAACAATAGATGCTGGAGAGGATGTGGGGAAAAAGGGACACTAACCCACTGTTGGTGGGAATGCAAATTGGTTAAGCCACTATGGAAGTCAGTCTGGAGATTCCTCAGAAACCTGAATATAACCCTACCATTCAACTCAGCCATCCCACTACTTGGAAATTACCCAAAGGAAATTAAATTGGCAAACAAACAAGCTGTCTGCACATTCATGTTTATTGCAGCTCAATTCACAATAGCTAAGACCTGGAACCAACCCAAATGCCCATCAACAGTAGACTGGATAAAGAAATTATGGGACATGTACTCTATAGAATACTATACAGCAGTCAAAAACAACGAAACCAGGTCATTTGAAACAAGATGGAGGAATTTGGAAAACATCATGCTGAGTGTTATTAAGCCAGTCCCAAAGGGACAAATATCATATGTTCTCCCAGATCGGCGACAACTAACTGAGCACCAAAGGGGAAACTTGTTGAAATGAAATGGACACTATGAGAAACAGTGACTTGATCAGCTATTGTCCTGATGGTTGATGTACAATGTAATACTTTATCCATTTTAGTATTTTTTTTTTGTTCTAGTACTGTTGGTTGAACTCTGTAATTAACACACAATTATTCTTAGGTGTTTAAATTTTAACTGAAAAGTGATCCCTGTTAGGAATTTGGAAAACATTATGCTGAGTGAAATAAGCCAATCCCAAAGGGACAAATACCACTTGTTCTCCTTAATGGGTGACAACTAACTGAGCACCAAAAAGGAAACCTGTTAAAGTGAAATGAACACTATGAGAAACGGTGACTTGATCAGCCCTCACCCTGACTGTTGATGAGCAACTTGATATGTTATCCCTCTTAGTATTTTTTTGTTTGTTCCACTTAATACTTTTGGTTGAATACTGTAATCAATACACAATTCTTCTTAAGTGCTGAAACTTAACTGAAAAGTGATTGCTATTAAATATAAGAGTGGGAATAAGAGATGGAAGAGATGTGCAATTCGGGACATGCTCAAGCTGACTTACCTCAAACGGTAGAGTTAGAAACATACCAGGGGATTCCAATTCAATCCCATCAAGGTGGCATGTACCAATGCCTTCTCACTAGTCCCAGTGATCAATTTCTGTTCACAATTGATCATAATGATAGGACTAAGAACCAAAGGGATCACATAAACAAGAATAGTGTCTGCAAATACTAGCTGATAGAATCAAAAAGGGAGAGAATGATCCAACATGGGAACTGAGATACACAGCAGACCCATAGAATGGCAGATGTCCTAAACAGCACTCTGGTCAGAATCAGCCTTTAAGGCATGTGGAGCCAGATGAAAAGCCCATGAGAGTATTTCAGGCATGGAAAGTCAAGACACTCTGGGGAAAAAAAAAACTAAATGAAAGATCTCCACGAGTGAGATCCCAGTGGAAAGAACGGGTCATCAAAGAAGGAGGTACCTTTCTCTGAAGGGAGGAAAGAACTTCCACTTTGACCATGGCCTTGTCTAAAAATTATCAGAGTCAGTGAACTCAGGGGGCTTCCATAGCCTTGGCAGCTCATGACAAGAGCCTAGGGTGATTACTGATGCCATAGACAGGAGTGTCAATTTGTTAAGTCAACAACAGGAGTCACTGTGCACTTACTCCTCATGTAGGATCTCTGTCCTTAATGTGCTGTGTATTGAGATTTAATGCTATAACTAGTACTCAAACAGTATTTTTCACTTTATGTTTCTGTGTGGGAGCAAACTGTTGAAATCTTCACTTAATGTATGCTAAACTGATCTTCTGTATGTAAAGAGAAACAAAAATGAATCATGATGTGAATGGAAGAGGAGAGGGAGTGGGAAAGGGGAGGGTTGCAGGTGGGAGGGACGTTATGGGGGGGAAGCCATTGTAATCAATATTCTGTACTTTGGAAATTTATATTCATTAAATAAAAGCCCACGAGAGTATTTCAGGCATGGAAAGCCAAGACACTCTGGCAAAAGATCTCTGCGAGTGAGATCCCAGTGGAAAGAACAAGTCATCAAAGAAGGAGGTACCTTTCTCTGAAGGGAGGAGAGAACCTCCACTTTGACTATGAGCTTGTCTAAACAAGATAAGAATCGGAGAACTCAGAGGGCTTCCATAGCCTTGGAAACTCATGACCAGAGCATAGGGAGACTACTGATGCCATAGACAGGAGTGTCAATTGGTAAAGTCAACAACAGGAGTCACTGTGCACTTACTCCTCATGTAGGATCTCTGTCCTTAATGTGCTGTGTATTGAGATTTAATGCTATAACGAGTACTCAAACAATATATTTCACTTTGTGTTTTTATGGGGGTGCAAACTGTTGAAATCTTTACCTAATGTATACTAAACTGATCCTCTGTAAAAAAAAAAAAAAGAAATTGTCAACTCTCAACTTGACTCTCACTGGGATTAAACATGACAATAGGTCTGATCTGATTTCATCATCATTTAAAAAAAATCATCTATTATTTTTCACTTTATGTTTTTGTGTGAGAGCAAACTTTTGAAATCCTTTCTTAATGTATACTAAGCTGATCTTCTGTATATTAAGATAATCGAAAATGAATCTTGATGTGAATGGAAGTGGAGAGGGAGTGGGAAAGGGGAGGGTAGTGGGTGGGAGGGACGGTATGGGGGGGAAGCCATTGTAATCCATAAATCGTACTTTGGAAATTTATATTCATTAAATAAAAGTTAAAAAATAAATAAATAAATAAAGAGGAACTAATTCCCTAATCTCAGTTCTTCTCAAAGTATTCAAAACAATTAACAGGGAGAAAATCCTCTCAAATTGATTATATGAGGACAGCATCACCTTAATTCCAAAAGCCAGAAAAAGATACAACAAAGACTGATAATCACTGACATTTATCCATGATGAACAGAGCAAAAACATTCAACAAAATATCACATAATTGAATCAAACAAAACTTCAGAAATATTGTTCACCTGGAACAAGTGGGATTTATCACCAGTACACAGAAAAGGTTCAACATATGGATATCAATATAAATGACACATCACATTAACAAACAAGTAGAATAAAACCATATGATTATGTCAATAGATGTAGAAAGTCATTTGATGAAAGACAACATCATCTCATGATAAAAACCCTTATTTCTTACCACCACCAAGGCAATATATGACAAACACACAGCAAGCCTCATACTGAATGGGGAAAAGCTGGAAGCATTTCCACCAAGATCCAGAACCTGACAAGGATGTCCACTCTCACCATTGCTATTTAATATAGTTCTGAATGTTTTAGCCAGAGGCATAAGGCAAAAAAAAAAAATCAAAGGGAAAGGAGGAAGTCAAATTGTCACTGTTTGCAAGATGGCATAATTATATATATATATAGAATTATATATATTTATATATATATATATATTAAACCAAATGACTCCACCAGGAGACTTCTAGAACTCATCACAGAGTTTGACAGTGTTGCAGAATATAAAACCAATGCACAAAATCAATATCCCTTGTATACACAATGCCATGGCTGAGAAAAACTTGTAAGATCATTACTATTCACAGTAGTTCCAACAAACTTAAATACTTTGGAATAAATTTAATCAAATATAGGAAAGATCTCTACAATCAAAATTACAAATCAATAAAGAAAGAAATAGAAGATGCCACAAAATGGAACACTCTTCCATGCTCATGGATTGGAATAATTAATATCAAATGTCCACTATATCCATTGCAACTTACAAGCTCAGTACAATGTCATTCTTCTCATATGTAGAAGAATGATGCTAAAATTCATATTTAAACAACAGAGACCTGGATAGCCTAAACAACTAAAACAAGACTGGTGGCATCAAAATACCAGATTTCAATACAGAATATACAGGGTAGTTATAACCAAAACAGCCTGGTAGTAGAACAAAAATAGAAATGTTGACAAATGAAAAAGAATTAAAATACAAGAAACTAACCCACACATCTACAACCAACTAATCTTTCACAAATGAGCTAAAATTAGCCCCTGGAGAAAAGACAGTCTCTTTACCAAATGGTGCTGAAAACATTAGATCTACACATATAGAAGTGTGAAAGAAGACCCTACCTTACACCTTATACAAAAATTAACTCAAAATGGACCAAAGACCTAAATCTAGGACCTGATACCACCACATTACTAGAGGAAAATATTGGTGAAACTCTTCAATGTATTGGCATAAGCAAAGACTTCATGAAAAAAGCCTCAGAAGCACAGTCAGTAAAAGCAAAAATATAAAAAAATGAGATTATGTTAAGCTAGGAAGTTTCTGCACTGCAAAGGAAACACTCAAAAACATGAAAGACAACTGACAGAATGGGAAAAATTTTTTGAAATTATGCAATAAAAGACCAATATCCAGAATTTATTAAGAACCCAAGAAACTCAACAACAAAACAAAAAATCCAGATAAGAAATGGCCAAAGGACATAAGCAGTTACTTTTCCAAGGACGAAATGGCCAATGATGAAAAAATGCTCAGAATCACTAGCCATCAGGGAAATGCAAATAAAAACCACAATGAAAGGGTAGCACTGTAACATAGTGTGTAAAGCCACTGCCTGCAAAGTGAGCATCCCTATGGTCACCACTTTGAGTCCCTGTTGGTGCATTTCTGATCCAGCTCCCTGCTAATGTACCTGGGAAAGCAATGGAAGCTCTCTTATGTCCTTGAACCTTTATATTATGTGGAAGGTCCACATGAAGCCCCCGGCTCCTGCCTTTGACCTGTCCCAGTCCTGACCATTGGAACTATTTGGGGAGTGAACAAATAGATGGAAGACTCTCCCTCTGCTTCTTCTCTTCCTTCAATGTAATCCTGGCTTTAAAATAAATCTTTAAAAATAACTACAATAGGGAGCCAGTGCTGTGGCATAGTAGGTAGAGCTGCCACTTGCAGTGCTAGCATCCTATATGGGCACCAGTTCGAGTCTCAGAAGCTCCACTTCTGATCCAGCTGTCTGTTATGGCCTGGGGAAGCAGCAGAAGATGGCCCAAGTCCTTGAGCCTCTTCACCCATGTGGGAGACCTGGAAGAAGCTCCTGAATCATGGTTTCAGATTGGTGCAGCTCTGGCCATTGTGGCCATCTGGAAAGTGAACTAGTAGGTGAAGACTTCTTTCTTTCTCTCTCTCTCTGGAAAGTGAACTAGTAAATGGAAGACTTTCTCTCTTTCTCTCTCTCTCTGCCTCTGCCTCTCTGTAATTCTGCCTTTCAAATAAATAAATATTTTAAAAAAAGAACAATGAGGATTTGCCTCATCGTAGTTTGAGACTATATCATCCAAAAATCAAGAAAAGGTAAGTGCTGATGAGTATGTAGAGGAAAATACACAATAATACACTATTTATGGGAATGTAAAGTAGCACAACCATTATTGGAGACAATATGTAGATTCCTCAGCAATCTGACAATATATCTACCTTATGACACAGATATCCACTCCTGGAAATTTAAGCAAGGGAAATGAAATCAGCACATGAAAGTGTTATCTGTATCCACATGTTTATTGCAGCTCTCTTTACAAAAGCTAATATGTGGAATCAAACTAGATGTCAATCAACTGATCATGTGATAAAGAAAATAAGTTATATATACACTATTGAACAGTACTGGACCTTAAAAAAATAATGAAAACGTATCTTTGGCAATAAAATGCATCAAACTAAAAATCATTATACTCAATAAAATAAGCTACTCCCCAAAAAAGACACATACCTATGTTTTCCCTGATTTCTGGTAACTAATATACAGAGTACAAAAATAAAATGTATATGAATAAAACTGACATTTTGAGATTTGATTATTGTTACAGCCCTTGTCTATATTCTTGAGGCATAGTATTCTTATGGTATTTTTTTCTATTTATCAATTGTTGAATTTTTACTTGGTGGAAGCTTGTTATTAAACTTGTGATTATAACATAAACTGAAAGTATGTTATTGTAAAAGTTAAAAGGAACATAAAAAAGGATAGAGGGTAAAATGTTGGGACTATGGATAGGTGAGTGGTAGGGTGAGAAGTATCATGCTCCTAAGTCTGTATATATGAAACACAAGAAATTTTCACCTTATGAAAAATTTTATAGAATAATTGGATTTTAAATAGAAACAAAAAGAATAAAGCACTTAGAAAAAAATGTAACCAAGGGAATAAAATATCTCAAATCTGAGAACAATAAAGGATTACTGAAAGGAATCAATGCTCATACAAATAAATGGAAATAAATACTGTGTTCATGGATTATAAAGTATATACAATAAATCAATATGATCCTAAGTGATTTAGAGATTGAAATGATTCTTTATAACACTCCAATAGTTATTTTTGTAGAAAATAAAATAGAATATACAGAAAACTCTATGGCATGTCAAAGATCCAAATATCCAAAATATTATTAAAAATAAGATCAAAGTGGGATGTTTCACATTCCCTTAATTGAAAAGCAAAAGTAATCAAAAATTGTAGTATTAGCATAAAAACAGATACACTTGAAAAACCTAAGCAGCTCCAAGCTCCTGATTCCTGGCTTTAGCCTGGCATAGCCCCAGCCATTGAGGCCATTTGGGCATTGAACCAATGCATGCAAAGTTTCTCTTTCGCTCACTCACTCTCTCGCTCTCTCGCTCTCTGTAACTCTGCCTTTCAAATAAATTTTTAAAAGTCTTTAATTTTTTTAAATTTTGAAGAACAAAGTGTTTTTATTTGAAAAAAGCATAATATTGTAATTGAAACATATCCTGAGGAATTCACAAAAAAAACAAAAATTCACAATGTAGCAGAATATAGAATAAAGATACAAATATCAATTACATTTCTGTATAGTAGCAATGAACATTATGAAAATATAATTAACATTAACATTCAAGATAGCATCAAAGTGAAAATACCACTAAGAAATTTAAGAATAAAAACACTGAGTTTTGTAATGGAAAAATAAAAATTATAGGAACATATAATTTTTAAAATCAGTTACTTCAATAAGACATTTAATAATGCAAAAAGATATGATTACTATTAGTCATTGGGTAAATGCAAACAAAACCTAAAGATATCACTTAATATTCAGTAGGATGATTCTGATTCAGCCATAGATAAATGCTGACTGAGATAGATGGAGGACATGGAACCCTCATACACTTTCAGTAAAATAGTGCAACCATTGTGAAAAATAATTTGCAGTTTCTTAGCAAGTTCTACATAGGATTATTTCTTAACTCAGCAGTTTCTCTCCTGTATGCCAAAAGATAAAAAATCCACTTGCTCACGTCTGCTCACTGCAGCAATATTTATGAAAGCCAAATGTGAAATCAACTCAAATACTGAATGTAAGAATAACAGTGTGTAACATATCTTTTATAATGGTACACTATCTGGCAATAAAAATTAATTAACAAATTACCAACTACAAAAGTAAAAACTCAAGAGAAGAAATTAAAACCAAAACCCCACATACTGCAAGATTGTACAATTTCAATTATAGGATATGTCCATAAAAGGCCATTCTCTGGAGATAGACTTCAGATTAGTGCCTGTCTGGGGCTGATGGTAAATGAAACTTTACTGTAAGTAATATGAAGAATTGTGGGATTAATGAAAACATGTTAATATTATAATATGGTTATGATTATGTATACTGCCAGTACAGTACAAAGCAAAGGACATTCAACTAAATCAAGGGACAGTTAGGACTGAGCAGATAAACTCTTAAGTTTGGGCTTCACAGAAGAAACTGAATACCAACAAATATGGGAGAGTTTCACCTATTTTGTGGAACATGAAACTAATATACTCACTTTGGTTCAAAACTACTTAAAACCATAAATATGAGGAGCCTTACAATTCATAGACAATGTTTAGAATGAAATAATATGCATGTTTCAAGGAATTTTTCACCAAAATTAATCTGCTATTTAGTTCATTATTTCTTGTTTGATATTGTCCTAATTCAAATTAATACCATACACACTTAGAGAACCACTTCACTTTGCTTATGTGAAACAATTCAAAAGATTATTAATTACAAATTTAAGCTAAAATACTGCCTCCTAATTGCTCCACTTTTCCTGGGAAAATACCAATTCAGTTATTTTCAGATTATCTTTGTCTTAATAAAATATTTCCAAAGATACTAATAGTAGTTATGATGCTAATTTAAATATTTTGATATTTCTTAATATTATACACCCAGTAAGATGCTGTTCTGGGTTCATATTTTGTTGACAATAATTATACATATCTACAGGTAACAGTGTGAAATTTTAATTACATATAAAATGAGTAATGATCAAATCAAGATACATTTTCCCTTCTATGACATTACACCTCATAATCAGAGCCTTGGAATATCTTCCTTCTATTTGCTCATAAAATAATGAATGTATTACTGTAAACTATGGTCACCCCACTATTCTATGTAATACTAAGACCTTAAGCCTATAATCTAACTCTGATTTGGTACCAAGCACTCCAAGTAGTTTTTACAAGCTTCTTAATTAATTAGTTTGAAAGAAAAAAAGACAAACACACATATACACAGACAGGGAAAGAGAATATTCCCTTCCACTGAGAATATTCCCATCACAAATGCCTAAAACAGCTTTGGATATATCGTACCTCAACAATGATTCAGATATGACATCAAATGCACAGGTGACAAAAGGAAGTAAGACTACAAAAAACTAAAAGACAAAAAAATAAAATCTGTGTACTAAAAGGAAAACTAAAGAGAGAAAACAAAGAATGGGAGAAAAAGTTGGCAAACATAGTATGATTAAGGGAGTAATACAAAGAAATAAACTCATAAGTATAAATAAAATTGGACAAGGAATCAGATAGTTTTTCCAATCAAGATATGAAAGCACCCAACAGGTATTTTAAAAGGGGCCGCACTGCTAACCAATACCACAATATTATCACCTCACATATGTAGAAATGGCTATTATCAAAAACTAAAAATATAACAAGTACTGAATCAGATCTTTAGAAAAATAACACATAAATTGTCTGAGGGAATGTAAATTGGTAAATTACTATGAAAAACACTATGGGGCTGGCGCCACGGCTCACTAGGCTAATCCTCCGCCTAGCAGCGCCGGCACTCCGGGTTCTAGTCCCGGTCGGGGCGCCGGATTCTGTCCCGGTTGCCCCTCTTCCAGGCCAGCCCTCTGCTGTGGCCAGGGAGTACAGTGGAGGATGGCCCAAGTGCTTGGGCCCTGCACCCCATGGGAGACCAGGAGAAGCACCTGGCTCCTGCCATCGGATCAGCGTGGTGCGCCAGCTGCAGCGTGCCGGCTGCAGCGGCCATTGGAAGATGAACCAACGGCAAAGGAAGACCTTTCTCTCTGTCTCTCTCTCTCTCTCTCACTGTCCACTCTGTCAAAAAAAAAAAAAAAAAAGAAAGAAAGGAAGAAAAAAAAAGAAAAACACTATGGAAGTATCCCAAATAAAATTAAAAATGGAACACATGACAAAGTAATCCCACTACTGGATGTGTATCCAAAGGAAATAAAATCACTATCTCAAAGGTACACGGGCACATCCATGTTCATATGAGCATTATTCACAAGAACAAGAAATGGAAATAACATGGTCAATAGATGAATAGAGAAGAACATGATACACATGCACACAATCGAATCACATCCAACAATAAAAGAGAAATTCTAGCATTTTATCACAACATGGATCCAAATAAATTAATGTGGACATCAGGCTGCATGAAGTATGACACAGAAAGATAAATACCACATAATCTCCTGAATTTGTGGAATTGGAGAAAATCAAACTTAATCACAGAACAGAATAGTGGTTTCTAGGGGCTGAGAGTGGAGGAAGTGTGAAGATGTTAGGAGATAAATTAACTCCTTGAGACCTAATATACAGCACAGAAATAATATCAATACACTATTCAATACTCACAACTTATTAAGATCTTAAGTATTATTTTAAAGACTATGCAAGGTGATATGGATATGTTAGTTTGTCTTAATCATATCATAATACATATGTAAAAGGGGATTACAAAAATTTAGTGAAAAACTAGATTAAATGATAAAGTGAATTTCCCGTGGACTTAAAAACACCTCAAATAACATCAGATTGCAGGCCTTGAATATACACAAATTTTGTCAATTTTATCCCAATAACCTTGAAAAATCACCCTATATCAAAATAAAAATTAAAACTTAGAAATCTAGGCTTATATTTTTGGGGTTGAGAAGGTTGTCATGGAACAGAAATAGTTTTTAAAACACCCATAAATGTAATGAGCTAAACTGTCTATTTTGAAAGGTCAAAGACAGCAAACAGCCTACCAAGGGAACGTGTAAGGGCAAAGATGACACCCGAGTACCAAATTACAGTGTGCTCCTGTCCCCCTAAAACCTGAACCAAAACACTGAGTGAAATAAAACTACTTTGTTTTTAACTTACTGTCTATGACACTGTTATTTTCAACAGAAAATGAGGTCAGACCTCCAGAATGGGCTATGCTGACAGATCAGGGTCCGTGAATTAAGACCTGCTTCCGACATATTCAGAAAACTTGTGGATTCATGTCACCCCTGGAGTAAAAAGAGCAACTGAGGACCCCTTAAACAACAGCTCCTCACTGCATGAACCCTCCACACACAGCCCACATTCCCCATAATGACCACCCCGTCCCCACTGCATAAATGGGGAAGGCAGGGGAATGCTGCCAGCAGCTGCCCAGAGATGGCCCCTAGGCTGTGAGCAAGAAACGGACAGGACACCTGAAGTCCCCACACTGCAGACCAGAGAGGGCCAAGGGAAGTGTCATTCCAGCAGCGAGATGGGGCCTAGAACTAGAGATGACCTCTGTGAAGCCAGCAACCTGTCAGCCTTTTCTGACAACTTCCACGAAGTCTGCCTTCCCCTCTCCTCAAGCCCCACCCCACACACTCACCATTTCCAGTGTCCGAGGTGGGTGGCGTCCTTCAATGGAAGATGGTCAGAAAACAGCGGACAGAGAGCAGCAAACGCTGACTGCCTTTAGAGATTCCCAACAACAGAGCCCACTCCTAGAACCTCCCTCCACCTCAGAACTGGAAGACTACTGTGGCATCAAGATCCTGCGGGATTACGTAGCATTTACGCCACCGCATCTGACTGAACAGCTTGCATTGCCGTGTGTGTGCACAACGTCTAAAAGACGCAGCCAATCAGAATCCTCCATAGCGCTGACACACGAGTTCAGGTCGTGCCAGATGGAAAAAATAAGAGGAGTCAGGTTCATTTCCAACACTGCGACCTCTTTGGCTCCAGCCTCCCTGTAGTGGGAGGGAGTTTCTCCTCCCTGGTCCTGCCAACTGCTGGACTCCCTCCCACCTCTTTCTGGAAAAGATCCTATTGGGTGTTGCAGGAACCTCCTTCAGGTCAGTTACAATTTAATGGCTGTTTATTGGCTCAGAGCCATGCTTATTCATATGTGGAACACATTTTTATGTTGAGTCCTCTGTGTTCTTTTTTATTATGAATTTAAAGAATGAATAAAGATATCTCATAATTTAATCCTTTTTTCCCATTTCTCTTGCAAATTTTTTTCTAGTCTAACTACTGTGCTTTAATATTGTCTTTGTTTCTTGCTTGTACTTAGTAATTAAGACTATGTATATATATATATGTCTATGATTGGTATTTATAGTAATGTCTTTTACCAGTTGTATTTGTTTTTATGGATTACCTCTGTATATAATCATCCAATATATTCATATTTTATGACTTAGAAATTGATCTTTATAATTTATAATTTCTTTTTGCTCCTTTATACCCCTTACTACCCCTGCAATAGAAAGATTATGCAATCTAGCAGTCCCACTCCTGGGTATATATATCTAAAGAAAATTAATTTGGCATACCATCTTTATATTCAAGAAATGGGAAAAAAAACTGTCTACAAAATGATGAATGGAAAAAGAAAATGTGCATGCACACAAAGGAAAGCTATTTGATGGAAATGGAGGACACGTTTATCATTTACAACAATATGGATGGATGTGATACTCCTTATCATATGAAAAATATGCCAAACCCAAAAAGACATGAGCGACATAGTCTCAGTCATATGTGAACTCTAACAAAGTGCTTCTCATAGATGCTAAGAGTATGATGGTGGCTAACAGAAACAGGGAAGAGTAGGAATGAGAAATTGTTTGGGAAAAGTTGCTTAACAGGTACTAGGTGGGCCAGCACTGTAGGGTAGCAGGTAAAGCCACCAGTTGCAGCACCGGCATCCCATATGAGTGCAGGTTTGTGTCCTGCATGCTCCACATGCTAATGTGCCTGGGAAAGCAGCAGAAGATGACCCAAGTGTTTGAGCCCCTCTTCCCACTTGGGATACCTAAAGAAAGCTCCAACCCCCTGCTGTTGCTGCCATGTGGGGAGTGAACCAGGAAATGGAAGACCTCTCTCTCTTTCTCTCCCTCTATATCTGTAACTTTGCCTTTCAAATAAATAAATACATCTTAAGAAACAGCTATATATGGCCGGCGCCACGGCTCACTAGGCTAATCCTCCGCCTAGCGGCGCCGGCACACCGCTTTCTAGTCCCGGTCGGGGCGCCGGATTCTGTCCCGGTTGCCCCTCTTCCAGGCCAGCCCTCTGCTGTGGCCAGGGAGTGCAGTGGAGGATGGCCCAGGTGCTTGGGCCCTGCACCCCATGGGAGACCAGGAAAAGCACCTGGCTCCTGGCTCCTGCCATCAGATCAGTGCGGTGCGCCGGCCGCAGCGCGCTGGCCGCGGCGGCCATTGGAGGGTGAACCAACGGCAAAAAGGAAGACCTTTCTCTCTGTCTCTCTCTCTCACTGTCCACTCTGCCTGTCAAAAAAAAAAAAAAAGCTATATGTAAGAGGAAGAAGTTCTGGTGTTCCCTTGAATGATAGAGTAGGGTGACTATGGTGATGATAATGTACCATCTATTTTTTCTTAAAAAATAGAGTGTTTTGCTCATAAGAAATCACAAATATTTGAAGAGATTGATACTTTAGGAAAAAACATGGTGCAATATAAATATGTATAGTTGTTTTAAGTTAGTAACTTTTTTATTATTATTTGACAGGTAGTTATAGACAGAGAGAGAGAGAGAAAGGTCTTCCTTCTGTTGGTTTACTCCCCAAATGGCCGCTATGGCTGGTGCTTCACTGATCCAAAACCAGGAGCCAGGTGCTTCTGCTTGGTCTCCCACGCAGGTGCAGGAGCCCAAGGAATTGGGCTATCCTCCACTGCCCTCCCGGGCCACTGCAGAGAGCTGGACTGGAAGAGGAGCAACCAGGACTGGAACCTGGTGCCCATATGGGATGCCAGCACCGCAGGCAAAGGATTAACCAAGTGAGCCCTGGTGCCGGCTTCCTAAGTTAGTAACATTTAAAGACATTTAAATTTGATGTAATTTGTGTTACATAAGAGAATAGTACATAAGAAAACAAATATATATATATATGTGTATACTCTTGTAAACATTCATGTATTTATATATCAACATATAAACACATGTATATAAGCATACATATAAATTTAATATCCAAAGTTTGGAAATACTTATATAATTTCAATTGCATTTCTGCATCTGGAGAAATGACTCATATTCATAATTCCCTTATTCCACTCTCCAGTCTGTTATTCCCTTTGTCTTCAGAAAGCTCCTATCATACTTATGGCTGTTTCCCTGATGAAATATTCCAGACTTTTCAGAGCTGAATACTTTTGGACAGAAGACCTCCAAATGCCCATAGCAACTGCAGTCCCATGGAAGACCCATCTCCAAGATGTTTTGTAGTCAAGTAGAGGTCAGGAATGATGTTGTATAGGCTAGCCACCCAAAGTGAACCAATACCACCAGTGTTCCCAATGACCAGGCCAACCATATAAAAAGATATTCAAATCATCTTAAGACATAAGATTGGAAATTCAGTATGATAAAATCAGGTCCAGGAAGGAGGTTCATAGGAACAATCATCCATATCAAAAGAAAGTTTAATATAAGAATTATGAAGAACTAGGGTTGTACTTCTTATAGAGCTTCTGAAAATATTCAACTTAAAGGAAGCACTATATATATATATATATATATATATATATGTCAACATCTAAAAGAACATATTGGAAATTCAATAAATGTAAGGAATGAATTTGAGAGACTAATTTTCCATTATTAATGTCAATAATTTTTATGGTAGAGGAAAGGAAAAATATAAGACAAAATTCATGAAGAGAAAGATGAAGAAATATGTAAATGCTAAAAAATATACATGAGTTGTAATAAATAAATACCAGTGTAAACTAACAGAGCAGCATTAGTATTAAAGTGTATCATTCTTGAGCTTATAATTTAATAAATGTGTAAAATATGTCATTACCGTATTTTCTTTTTAATAACCAAATCAACGAATATAATAATTCAATAGAGGATTGTAGCTTGAAATAATGTAAACAAACAAACCAAAAATACAGAAAGAAAATAGGAGAGAACTGTAATTCATCAAAAAATAGGGAACAAAAGTAACTCAAAAAAACAAGGTATACAAAGAAACAAGTTTATAATCCTGAATATATTAAGTTATGCATTAAGATTAAGTGATCCTCATGGGGTGGGCATGATGGTGCAATGTTTTAAGCTAGTGCTTGGGACACCTGTATCATATATCCTTGTGCCTGATTTCAGTCCTAGAGATGCCATTTCTCTGATGGTTTCCTGCAAATGGACATGAAAGGCAACAGAGAGTAGCTCATATTTTTGGGTTCCTCCCTATCTACTCAGATTTGAATGGAGTTTCTGGCTCCTGGCTTCAGCCTCACACAGCCATAGTTGTTACAGGCATTTCAGGGGGTGAAACAGCATCTAAAATATATATCTGCTTCTGTCTCTACTTTCTTGTTATTATGCCTTTAAGTAAGTAAATCCTTAAAAAACAAACAAGGGATCTTCAGATATAATGAAAACCAAATATAGATATATGAATTCTACATGACATGTAACAAAAGTCACATTATAAAAAATTAAATCTATATTTTTAAGGTATACAGATTTCATGTGCTTCATATATATAGATTTAGGAATACAGTGATAATTCACACTATCCTCCCTCCTGACCATGCTCCAACACTTACTCCTCCCTCTCATATTCCCACTCTCAATTTTTGCAAAAATCTATTTTCAGTGTACTTTTTACTCATAAGATTAACCCTACACTGAATTCAACAAATAGAATGAAGAAAGAAAATATTGTTCCTCACCAGTAGAGACAATGGTTGTAAACAATCTAATAGAGAACTTAAAATCCAATGTCTTGGAGTGAAATGGACATTTTGAGTTCTGATGATTGCTTAAATGTACATTTTCTCTGCTATGATTCATTTGTTGAAAATATGTTAACAAAATGTGTGCTATAATTATGTTACATGAAAATTGTTACAAAAATACACCTATACCTATTTCTTCTATAATCAGACAAAAATTCTGAGACAAAATATGATAGTAATTGGGGCCAGTGCTGTGGCATAGCAAGTAAAGCTGCAGCCTGCAGTGCCAGCTTCCCAAATGGGTGCCGATTCAATTCCCATCTGCCCAACTTTTGACCCAACTCTAAGCTATAGCCTGGGAAAGCAGTAAAAGATGGCCCAAGTCCTTGGACCCCTGCACCCACGTAGGAGACGGGGAAGAAGCACTTGGCTCCTGGCTTTGGATCCGTGCAGCTCTGGTCATTGCAGCCAATTGGGGAGTGAACCAGTGGATGGAAGACCTCTCTCTCTCTCTCTCTCTCTCTCTCTGCCTCTGTGTAACTCTGCCTTTCAAATAAATAAATATTTCAAAAACCACAATGAAACTTTAAAATGATAGTCATTAAATTGCATTGATTTAATTTAATTTCAATCTACACTACGAAGAAAGGAAACATACTTTATTCCCATCAACAGTTATATTTACTGGTTTGTGTGTTAGTCAATATTTCTTATGTATAGTTATTACTTTTTGCCTTTTGTTTTTGTTTTTTACTAAACAAATATATACCTATAAGTGTTCAGCTTCTTTTCAAAAAATAAAGTAAAAATTATTGAAAATTTATTATTTAGATACTATCACAGATAAATTTTTGAATTCTTGAGCAACCTCAATTTTAAACAAGAATAAAGGCAAATTTCTTGGAAAATTAATCCTTTAGTTACCTATACCAAAAAAATTAACTACTGAATTTTTTAGCAAACTCATATATGCAAAAGGATAACAAATACACTATTTTAAGTGTAAAAATATGGTATATCCTCTGCTGAAGAATAGTGTAGTAATACTATATTAACAGTGGTAAAATAAGCATAATATATTTGTGATTAGAAAATGACTGTAAATAATTATATCAACCTATTATATGCAAACATGAATATCAGTATTTTATAAAATAACAGTAAATTCACTTAAGTATAAATATTTATTTATCTTGGAAATGCTTCATCTTTTAATTGAGGTTTTTTTTTTTTGACAGGCAGAGTGGACAGTGAGAGAGAGAGACAGAGAGAAAGGTCTTCACCTTTGGTTCACCTCCAATGGCTGCAGCCAGCATGCTGTGGCTGGTGCACTGCGCTGATCCAAAGCCAGGAGCCAGGTATTTCTCTTGGTCTCCCATGGGGTGTAGGGCCCAAGCACTTGGGCCATCCTCCACTGTACTCCCAGGCCACAGCAGAGAGCTGGACAGGAGGAGGAGCAACCAGGACAGAATCTGGTGCCCCAACTGGGACTAGAATCCAGGTTGCTGGTGCTACAGGTGGAGGATTAGCCTATTGAGCCATGGCGCCAGACTTTTGAGTCTTTAATATATACTTGCTTGAGAGGGATAGAAGAAGAGAGAGTGAGTTTGAGAGTGAGAAAAAGAAAACTCCTATCTGCTAGTTCATTTCAAAAATGCCTGCATTTCGGTCCTCAACTGATGCTGAAACTAGGAATCAAGAACTCAATCCACATACCCCATTTGGGAAACAGGAACTGAACTACCTGGTTCATCACTGCTGCACCCAGTTACCTGCATTAGCAGGAATCTGTAATTCAGAGCACAAACAGGTACACCCCAGTATGGGATGTGGTTGTCTTAACAGTTAAGACTAATTCCAACCTAATTGAATATTTTAAGATAAAATCAGCAATTTACATGAAAGATATAGGTGATGTCTCATTCTGCGGTTTACTGCCCCAGAGCCAGCCAGCAGGGATCTGGGAACTCAATTCAGTTCGCATACAATAAGTATCAAGAACTCAATTATTTGAACCATCAACACTGCCTCCCGAGATCTAAATTAGTGAGAACCTGGAGTCAGAAGGCAGTTATCCAACCCAGGTACTCGAATATGGTTCAAGGTTTCATAACTGCCAGGCCAAATGTCCACCCCTATCCTCTCTCTCTCATAAGTCCTGGCAATGTCTTCACTTTGCCTGAAATGCTCTCCTATATCCAACTTCATGACTTACATGTAGAATGTTCTATCTTCTCTGTGCTCCAGGTTTCATTATTTTATACACTCTTAATGTTATATGACTAATGAGGAGAAAGCCTCTACCTAATATACTTGTTATGGGAAGAGGTCAACTTTGGAATAGTTAAAGACAGGATTCAAGATTCAACAGTGCAGACTTATGTCCCAACTCTGTTGATTACTAGCATGGAACATGCTTTAACTTAGAAGCCTGGGATGACCTGAAGACCTAGCTAGCAGATCTAACTAGCACAGCTTCTGTAAGGATCAAGTGATTAATGCATTAATCAAAATACAAATAGCAATAGATCAAACATAACTTTGCAATAGCAAAGTTAAATACATATAATGATAATGAGTGATTTATCATTGTGGCAATATTTATAATTAAACTTTATGTACCTTGCTTTATATGAATTAGAACAGTGTCAAATGAATCATCATGGCAAAATCTGCAATACTGCTAATAAATGTACTTAAAGAAAGTAAATTTTTCATATTGTCCTGAAAGGAACTAAATATTCTTGGTCCATTGAAGCTTATATACTAAAATTATATAATGAATTCGAATTGGTAACAATGGGACTGATTTTGACTTTTTTCAAAATTAATTCATGGATTTTGGAATCCTTTGCCATGCTTTTCACCTCACTATTTCTCCTTCACATTTTCAGAAAAAATATACATATAATTGAAAAGATTTTTTCAACTTTTATTTAATAAATATAAATTTCCAAGGTACAAATTTTGGATTATAGTGGCTTTCCCCCATCATCTGCCTCCCACCCACAACCATCCCATCTCCCACTCCCTCTCCCATTCCATTCACATCAAGATTCATTTTCAATTATCTTTATATACAGAAGATCAAACTTAGTATATACTAAGTTAAGATTTCAACAGTTTGCACCCACACAGACACACAAAGTATAAATTACTGTTTGAGTAGTAGTTTTACCATTAATTCACATAGTACAGCACATTAAGGACAGAGATCCTACATGGTGAGCAGGTGCACAGTGACTCCTATTGTTGATTCAACAATTGACCCTCTTATTTATGACATCAGTAGTCACCAGAGGCTCTTGTCATGAGTTGCCAAGGCTATGGAAACCTCTTGAGTTTGCCAACTCTGATCTTATTTAGACAAGGGCATAGTCAAAAGTGGAAGTTCTCCCTTCAGAGAAAGGTACCTCATTCTTTGATGGCCCATTCTTGGAAAGATTTTTTTAATGAGGGAAGTACAACATTGATCTTGTGTCTATCCTTGGTTGAAAGTAAAGCTTGCTTACACTGTTGATGGTGAAAAGTCATTTGCAATCTTTACAACTTTCCTCTTCAATCTGACTTTTGCAGCACACCAAAAATGGAATGTTTGCACACCATGCTTAAATTCCATTTTACAATATGGTGTGTCATTCTTTCTCAGCATAGCATAGTCATTTTAGGCAATTGTAAGCTTACACCTGATTTCACTTAAACAGCTCCTTCCCAGAGCATAATTAGTAGTGCATTTTTTACAAAGGCACATCCACATGGCACAGATGGCATTCTTCATACCAGACAAGCAATGATGGAGTTGGAAACCAACCAAATCATCCGCAAAAATTGTTAGAATTTCAAGACAGACATAGGAGTGGAAGGAAAATGTTCCTTCTCTTCCAAATTGCATATGAACATATGCTAAAACCTGTTCTTCACTTTTCTATTTCTTCTCTTCTTAGTGCATTATTACTGCAATTTGTGCTCATAACCACATTTTTGTTTAAATTTAGTGATGCCTATAACACTGCCCATTTAAAATGTTGTAGCACTCCATTTTTCAAAGATATTAACAGGGATTTAAAATAATTTCCTTGGATGATCTCACACCTTTTCATTCATGTATTTATTCAAAAATGTTTACTGATCACTGCAAACTCTCAAGTACAGTCAATGGTTGCACTAGGGCACTTCAAAAGGTTCATGGAAAGAACAGGTCTTCAAAGAAGGAGGTACCTTTCTCTGAAGGGAGGAGAGAACCTCCACTTTGACTATGACCTTGTCTAAACAAGATAAGAGTTGGAGAACTCAAGGGGCTTCCATAGCCTTGGAAACTCATGACTGGTGCATAGGGAGATTACTGATGCCATAAACAGGAGTGTCAATGTGTAAAGTCAACAACAGGAGTCACTGTGCACTTACTCCTCATGTAGGATCTCTGTCCTTAATGTGCTGTACATTGAGACTTAATGCTATAACGAGTACTCAAACAGTATATTTCACTTTGTGTTTCTATGGGGGTGCAAACTGTTGAAATCTTTACTTAATGTATACTAAACTGATCTTCTGTAAAAAAAAGAAGAAATTAGCAATTCCCAACTTGACTCTCACTGGGATTAAACATGACAATAGGTCTGATCTGATTTCATCATCATTTAAAAAATCATCTATTATTTTTCACTTTATGTTTGTGTGGGAGCAAACTATTGAAATCTTTACCTAATGTATGCTAAACTGATCTTCTGTATATAAAGAGAATCGAAAATGAATCCTCACGTGAATGGAAGGGGAGAGGAAGTGGGAAAGGGAAGGGATGCGGGTAGGAGGGACGTTATGGGGGGGAAGCCATTGTAATCCATAAGCCGTACTTTGGAAATTTATATTCATTAAATAAAAGTTTAAAAAAAAGGTTCATAGAAAAAGCAATTAAGAAGTGACTGCTTTGGAGAAAAAAAAAGTTGAAATCCATGCAGTTTGTTCATTGCATACATTTTCCATGAACTTGTTGGAGATCCTTCTACATATGGCTTTCAAAACTTTTGTGTAGAAAAGATGTGTGACCAGGGTGTAACCATTTGATAGCATCTTGAAGCCCAGGTAAACATCTGGAGATTATTCTACACTATTGGGATTTATAGGCAAAGGAAGGGCCACAAAATGCTCTGTCTTGGCCAACAGGTGAACACATGTGTAATTTTTTTTGACAGGCAGAGTGGACAGTGAGAGAGAGAGAGACAGAGAAAGGTCTTCCTTTTCCGTTGGTTCACTCCCCAATGGCCACTGCGGCCAGTGTGCTGTGACCGGCGCACTGTACTGATCTGAAGCCAAGAACCAGGTGCTTCTCCTGGTCTCCAATGCGGGTGCAGGGCCCAAGCACTTGGGCCATCCTCCACTGTACTCCTGGGCCACAGCAGGGAGCTGCACAGGAAGAGGGGCAACCGGGACAGAATCTGGCACCCCAACCAGGACTAGAACCAGGTGTGCCCACGCCGCAGGTGGAGGATTAGCTAATTGGGCCATGGCACAGGCCCAAATGTGTAAATTTTAAATTTGCTAAAGTCACCACAAGCTACTTAATAATATGAAGGACTGACTACACACAGCAAGAGAGGCCTGGAGAGCAGGAGGAACAGCTGGCTTCTCTGGTTTTCCCTAAAGGTTGCTCCAGGGCCACAGGGTTCCTGTGTCCTCCTGCCCAAGTATCCCCATAGAAACTCCAGTTCTGGTCCATACAGGTTTATTCTTACTTTGTTTTTTAAACTGAAGACAAGCTTTCTCTTTTATTTAAAGGTTTCCCTGTTTATTTGAAAGGTTGAGCTTTAGACAGAATGGGATGGGGTCAACGGGGAGAAACAAAGAGATCTTCTATATGCTGGTTTACTCCCCAAATGGCCACAAAATCGAGGGCATGGCCAGGCCAAGGCCAGGAGCCAGGAACCCATCTTGGTCTCCCACTTGGTTGGTAAGGTCCATTGTACTTAGATCCATGCCCTGCTGCCCTCCCAGGCACATTGGCAGGAAGATGGATCCAAAGCAGAGCAGCCAGGACTCCAGCAGGCAGTCTTCCATGGGTTGCTAGCGTGCAAGTGGCAGCTTAACACACTGCATTATGATGGCAGCTCCAGAAGACCTTCCTTTAATTTTGAACATCTTCATTAAAAATTATCGTGGACAAGGGTGAGCATTTAGCCTAGCACTTAATACCCCAGTTAAGGTGTGTCTTAATTCAGTTCAATTCATATTCAATTTCTGGCTGTGGATCCAGATTCCAGCTCCCTGCCAATTTGCACCCTGGAAGTCAGCAGGTAATAGCCCAAGCTCTTGGGACCTTGTCAACCGTATGGGAGACCAAGACTGAGTTCTGACTCCTGCCTTCAGCCTGGCCCAACTCTGAGTGTTGAGGAATTTGGAGAGTAGACCAGCAGATGGTTAATTTCTCCCTCCCTCTCTCTGTCTTCTCTCAAATAAAAAAAAAATTTTGAGAGTACTTAAGTCATTATTAAATTATTTTATACAATTATATTATTGGTTAGAAAGATTAATACAGACAACTCAAATTGCTTAAAATTATTTATAAGACACAATGTATTATCTAATAACATTTCACATAATAGGATAATAAACATGTGTTCATGTACTACTGTAAATAACTGAAGCATAGTTACTTTTCAAATAAATCATGTTTTTATAAAAAAGATAATCATTTAGGTTTGTTTTTTTTTTTTTTTTTTTTTTTTGCCAGAGTGTCTTGGCTTTCCATGCCTAAAATCCTCTCATGGCCTCTTCAGCCAGATACGAATGCCTTAAGGACTGATTCTGAGGCCAGAGTGCTGTTTAGGACATCTGCCCTTCTATGAGTCTGCTGTGTATCTCGCTTCCCATGTTGGATCGTTTTCTCCCTTTTTTATCCTATCAGTTAGTATTAGCAGACACTAGTCTTATTTATGTGATCCCTTTGACCAAAAAAAAAAAAAAAAAAAAAGGACCTAAATGAAAGATCTCTGTGAGTGAGATCCCAGTAGAAAGAATGGGCCATCAAAGAAGGAGGTACCTTTCTCTGAAGGGAGGAGAGAACTTCCACTTTGACTATGACCTTGTCTAAATAAGATCAAAGTCGGCGAACTCAAAAGGCTTCCATAGCCCTGGAAACTCATGACTAGAGCCTAGGGAGATTACTGATGCCATAAACAAGAGTGTCAAATTGTTAAGTCAACAACAGGAGTCACTGTGTACTTACTCCTTGTGTAGGATCTCTGTCCTTAATGTGTTGTTCAATGCAAATTAATGCTATTTCTAGTATTGAAAGAGTATTTTACACTTTATGTTCTGTGTGGATGCAAACTGATGAAATTTTTACTTAATATATACTAAATCGATCTTCTGTATATAAAGATAATTGAAAATGAATCTTGATGTGAATGAAATGGGAGAGGGAGCGGGAGATGGGAGGGGGGGAAGTTATGGGGGGGGAAGCCATTGTAATCCATAAACTGTACTTTGGAAATTTATATTTACTAAATAAAAAAAATCAGCATTTTTTGTGGACTTTTCAATGACCTGTTATCCATCTAAACAAAAATGCAACTAAGTACTTTCCTAGTTTTTTTGTCAAAGTAGGAAGTTGATCATTTTTAACATTATAATTTTACAAATGTGTAATACATAACAAGTAAATAGTAAATATATGTGATATTTTAAAATTTATTATCTAAGAAATCTGAACATTCCAACTGAAAAAAAATTAAGGATATGATCAATGATGTTTAAAATACAATTATCGGCCTTCGCTGCGGCTCAGTAGGCTAATCCTGCACCTGCGGCACTGGTACTCCGGGTTCTAGTCCTGGTTGGGGCACTGGATTCTGTTCTGGTTGCTCCTCTTCCAGTCCAGCTTTCTGCTGTGGCCCGGGAAGGCAGTGGAGGATGGCCCAAGTGCTTGGGCCCTGCACCTGCATGGGAGACCAGGAGAAGCACCTGGCTCCTGGCTTTGGATCAGTGCAGCGCACTGGCCATAGCAGCCAATAGGGGGTGAACCAACAGAAAAAAAAAAGAAGACCTTTATCTCTGTCTCTCTCACTGTCCACTCTGCCTGTCAAAATAAATAAATAAAAATTTTTTAAAAAAATTTAAAATACAATTATGAAAGGTCAGCACTGTGGCTTAGTGGGTTGAGCTGCTGCCTGAAGAATGGGCCTTCATGGAACTGTAGTTCATGACTGTAAAATGCTTAGCACTGGGGGCAGCTTTGTGGAGTAGCTGGTTAAGCCTCCTCTTGAGACGCTGTTGGAGACCCTGCTGCTGCATTTCCCATCCAGCTCCCTGCTAATGCACCTGGGAAAGCAGCAGAGGATGGCCAAGTGCTTGGGCCCCTGCTTCCATGTGGAGACTCAGAAGAATACCCTGGCTCCTGGCTTCGTCATGGCCCTGGCTGTTGCCACCATTTAGGAAGTGAACCAGTGAATGGAAGATCTCTTCTCTCTGTAACTCTGCCTTTCAAATACAATAAATAAATCTTCGTGGCTGGTGCCATGGCTCACTAGGCTAATCCTCCGCCTGCAGCGCAGGCACCCTAGGTTCTAGCTTCTGTCAGGGCACCAAAATCTGTCCCGGTTGCTCCTCTTCCAGTCCAGCTCTCTGCTGTGGCCCAGGAAGGCAGTGGAGGACGGCCCAAGTGTTTGGGCCCTGTACCCGCATTGGAGACCAGGAGAAAGAACCTGGCTCCTGACTTCGAATCGGCTCAGCGTGCCGGCCATGGCGGCCATTTTGGGGTTGAACCAATGGAAGGAAGATCTTTCTCTCTGTCTCTCTCTCTCACTAACTCTGCCTGTCAAAAAAATAAATAAATAAATCTATGAGTGTGTGTGTGTATATATATATACACACACATATATGCATATATTATTATATTATATATATTATATAGTTATAAAATACATAACACTTATATAGTTACATAATATATATAATAAATGTAATTATATAATTTATAATAACATAATTATATATTGCATTATGCTATATATTATATATCTTAAATATAATATACAATATAATAATAACTATGTATAATATATAATTATCAGCAAACTCAGTAAGATGTTTAATTTATTTAGAAATTGAATAAATACAAATTAAAGTATGTGTTTTTCATCAGATTCAAAACAACTATTGCAACTGTTGACATTTTGACATATATGAGGCAATGGCCATTGAACAGAATGTGAATTTGCAAAAGAAATCGGTGATGTGTACCAAAAGTCTTAGCAATACAGATTATGTTTATTATATACTCTTGTCCCAAATAAGCACTTCCTAAAAAAAATTTTCTATGGAAAAAAAAGGTTTCAGAAGGGCCTATGGAAACTTTTTCTTAGGGAAACTTCAGGATAGAAAAGTAAATATCTAACAGTACAGTATTCATTAAATAGTATATGATAAATCCATATGAAGAAACATACTGTTTAGCTATAAAATATATTTACATTATTAAGCAAAAAAAAACCTTGCAGAGCAGAATGTATGATATATATCTCCACTATTTTTCAAAAACATGCTTATTTATTTTTTAAATATTGATTTATTTATTTGAAAGAGTTACACAGAGAGAGCAGAGGCAGAGAGAAAGAGAGAGAGAGAGAGAGAGAGAGAGAGAGAGTCTTCCACCCACTGGTTCACTCCCCAATTGGCCGCAACAGCCAGAGCTGCGCCGATCCCAAGCCAGGAGCCAGCAGCTTCCTCTAGGTCTCCCACACGGGTGCAGCACTTAGGCCATCTTCCACTGCTTTCCCAGGCCATAGCAGAGAGCTGGGTCGGAAGTGGAGCAGCCAGGTCTTGAACTGGTGGCCATATGGGATGCCAGCGTTTCAGGCCAGGGCGTTAACCTGCTGCACCACAGCACCAGCCCCAAAAACATGTTTATACAGATACATTTCCTCAAGCCTTGTGTTACGTGAGCAAAGCCATCTGTTTGACTCACGTAAGCGTACCTTAAAAAGATTGTGGAAATGGAATTAAAAGTTAAATTTATTTTGGTTCAAAACATGTTGAAATTTATATATACATGGGTTATTTAAAAAGTTCATGGAAAACGTGTATTATGAGAAATACATATTTCAAATGTTATGCACCAACATAAACTTATCTTCTACTTCTATTTCCCATGAAATTTTGAAATCCATCAGAAAAACATGGTATTCCTGGGAAATATCTGCCCATTATTTAATATATTGTAGAGATGCTAAATCTGCCTGAAGTTACTAAGAAACAATGTGGTCGTGATTAGACACTTTTTCATTTAACCTCTCTGCGTTGAAACCGATCGTCACATTTAAAGAAACTATTTCCAGGTGTTGTGCAATCTGTGATACCGAAATCAGAGCAGAGAGTGTCTTCTTGACGCGGCAGCTCACCGGCCCGTGCCCTAGGGCCAGTTGAAGGTGCTGCCCGCCGGCAGTGAGTCCCGGGTGAGCGTCTTGGCGGGCGTCTTGCCCACCAGGCGCAGCAAGTGGAGCTGCGCAATGAGGGGCGCCTGGAGCGCGCGCAGGGCCAGGCGCGCTATGGCTGGGACAGGTACTGGGCACGCAATACTAATGAGAGCCACCTGCGCTGCTCCTGCAGCCTTTCCGCACCCGCGGAGGCCGAGAGCGCCATGACTTTGAGGCACCGGACTCCGCTGAGTCCCCCTGCAGGCGGCCCAGCTCGTCCACCTGCTCCTGGTCCAGGAAGGCCACGCGCGCTCGGCCGACGGTGGCGCCCTGTGCAGGCAGGGGCAGCACTAAGCAGCCGCACCGCCAGCGCTCTCACCTGGTCCATGCCCAGCGCCGTGCCGCCGCCGCCCACACCTGCCGCGCCCGCAGCTGCACCGGGAACAAGCCTCTGTCCGCCGCCTCGCCAGCGCCCAGCCAGGAGGGCTGCTGGAGGAGGCGGCCAGCGCTGCCTGGCAGTGATTGCAGGATGCGGCCGCGCTGCGGCGGCGGGAGGGAGAGAGAGAGAGAGGGGCAGGGAGAAGACGGCCAGAGCTAGGCTCTCTCAGAGTCCCCCCCAACCCAGCTCCGGGAGAGCCCGGGTCTGGAGGGGGCCTGGGGTCTTCCCCAGGTGGGACTGGGAGCTGGGGCCTCGCCTGCAGCAAGCAGGTGAGGTGGGAGAAGGGAAACCGAGGCGGGGAGGGCTGGCTGCCAGGCAGGGCAAATTAAGGAGCCTTAATGAGCCCGCCCACCTGGCCTGATGGAATCCATGAGCTCCAGCCCTAGGCCGGCCTCACGCAGGGCGCATTACCAGCCCTGGAGGGGACTTGGGCTGGAGGTGGGGCTGAGTCTTGCGGGGGTGGGGGTCAGCTGTCCAGTAGGAGTGGCCAAATGGGGCCCAAAAGTTTTGCCCTGGTTATAAGCCCCACCTGCACCACTCCTCCCCCCCCATCCTACCCCAGGGCCTTTGCACCTGTTCACCCCCCCTTCTTCAAACCCCCACCCCCCACTCTTCCTCCTCCAGCCCAGGCTGGGGCATGGGCTTCAAATCCCACCCACAACTCCCTCTTTAACACCAACCCCCGAATTAGCAAATCTGCTTTAGAGCAGTATTGGCCATGGAGGAAGGGCTACCCTGGTGGCAACTGAAGCCATGGGCTATTTACTGAGGGCCAGCTGTATGCAGGGACCCTGGGGCACAACAGTGCACAAGACAAAGAGAGTCCCTGGAGAGTCATTGGGTTCCAAAGCAAAGGGGTTGTGAGCTGTGATAGTGGGAGGCCGCGCATGGGGTGGGGGATGCAGCACGTGGCTGTAGGCGCGCCCACCTGAGGGCCGGGCCAGCGGGATTTCAGATCAGCCACGTGAGAAGAGGGGCACATGTGAACCCCCCCAAACTGAAGGGAGTGGCTTTTCCAAGGGGCTCTGAGCCAACTTTATCAGCTTCCTTCACAGACCCAGTGAGGGGGGAGGACTTCGAAAGCGCGAGAGACTGGAGTCAGACCCTGGGAAGAACCGGCAGACAGAAAGCAGGTATGGGGTGCGCATTTATCCTGAGGCTGGAATCCCCACCCCCACCCCGAGACCACCGCTGCCCCCCCCCCCGTGTGGAGCCTGGAGAAACTGCAGGGCATTGGCGTTTAGGGCCGCACTGCTTGGACTCTGTCTGCCCTGGGCCAGGCTGGGGCTTCTGGGGAGGGAACAAGAGTGGGGTCCCCCCATGGGCTCGGGCTGCCTGGCTCCTGCCTTAAGTAAACAGAGGCAGGTGTGGGGGCAATGGAAACCAAATAAATGTGTGTATGTGTGTGTGTGCGTGTGTGTGCATGTATGTGTGTGTCCATGTATGTGTGTGTCTGTGTATGTGTGTGTCTGTGTATTTCTTCAGGACGCAGTGGCCAGGCCTGGGCAGGGGACCGGGCCCTGGCCACAGCCATAATTGGATCCCTGCGCCAGTACAGGGTGCAATGGCCCTGGTCTTGTGGTTAGCAGGTGCCAACCCCGGTCCCCACCAGCCGACTGCAGGGAGGATGGGGGCCGCTCACCCTCCTTTTGCAGGCCTCCCCCATGGCTGCAGCGGGGCTGGGGTGTCATTCACCCACCTACCACATGCCCCCGCCAGGCTGTAGCGGGGCTGGGTGTCACTCACCCTCCTTCTGCACAACCCCCCTGGAAGCACTTCTTGAGCCGGCAGGACTGGCACTGGTCACACTGATGTTGGTCCATCTGACAGTCCAAATTGGACCTGCAGGTGTAGCAGTGTTAGGAGCCGATTGTCTAATGAATATACAGGGTGTGTGTTTTTAAAGCCTGATCATTTTAGACATAACTTTCTCCACGTTTTATATTTCTATATTTTAGTTTTCATGTCTCCATTTGAAAGGAAGAGAGTAATTCTACTGTGTGTGTGTGTGGCAGGAACCCAATTCCTTGAGCCCTCCTGTGCTGCCTCCCAGCGTCTGCATTAGCAGGAAGTTGAAGACAGAAGTGGAAACAACACTCAGATGCCCTCATTCCATTGTAGCAAGGTTGTCTCAAGGGGATTCTTAACCACTTGGCCAAATGCTCACTGCTGCTTACTACTTTTTAAACACCACTCTCTTACATTACATTACATAGGCCCAGGATCACAAAAATTACCAATTCCAATGTTGGCAAAGCCAATGAAAATGGAGCTCTCACAAAGAAAATGAAAGCCAAGCGAATTATTTAATTAGAAGTATTAGCTTGAATAAAATAATAGTTTGAGTTTCATGTTTCATCAGGTTAGATAAGTGATGGATTTTCAATAGCAATATACACTGAACATAAAAAAGATGTAAAAATATTTTCAACCATCAATATTACACATTTGCAAAAGCAGTGGATGCTTGAATAGTTCTACAAAAATGTGTTCCAAAATCATGTGATTAGTCTTTAAATAAAGGAAATGAATGTTTATCTCAATGAACCATTTCCAAAAGGGCAGAAATACAAAATAAAGCCCCTAACAAAACTGGATTTGACATGATTATCTTTGAAAATTCATTTTTTAAAAACTTTTATTTAATGAATATAAATTTCTAAAGTACGGCTTATGGATTACAATGGCTTCCCCCCCATAACGTCCCTCCCACCTGCAACCCTCCCCTTTCCCACTCCCTCTTCTCTTCCATTCACATCAATATTCATGTTCCATTCTCTTTATAACAGAAGATCAGTTTAGTATACATTAAGTAAAGATTTCAACAGTTTGCACCCACATAGAAACACAAAGTGAAATATACTGTTTGAGTACTCGTTATAGCATTAAATCTCAATGTACAGCACATTAAGGACAGAGATCCTACATGAGGAGTAAGTGCACAGTGATTCCTGTTGTTGACTTTACAAAATGACACTACTGTTTATGGCATCAGTAATCTCCCTATGCTCCAGTCATGAGTTTCCAAGGCTATGGAAGCCCCTTGAGTTCTCCGACTCTTATCTAATTTAGACAAGGTCATAGTCAAAATGGAGGTTCTCTCCTCCCTTCAGAGAAAGGTACCTCCTTCTTTGAAGACCTGCTCTTTCCACTGGGATCTCACTCACAGAGATCTTTCATTTAGGTGTTTTTTTTTTTTTCCCAGAGTGTCTTGGCTTTCCATGCCTGAAATACTCTCATGGGCTCTTCAGGCAGATTGGAATGCCTTTAAGGCTGATTCTGAGGCCAGAGTGCTGTTTAGGCCAACTGCCATTCTATGAGTGCTGAGTATCTCGCTTCCCATGTTGGATCACTCTCCCCTTTATTTATTCTATCGGTTAGTATTAGCAGGTACTAGACTTGTTTATGTGCTCCCTTTGACTCTTAGTCCTTTCATTATGATCAATTGTGAACTGAAATTGATCTCTTGGACTAGTGAGATGGCATTGGTACATGCCACCTTGATGGGAATGAATTGGAGTCCCCTGGTATGTTTCTAACTCTACCATTTGGGGCAAGTCAGCCTGAGCATGTCCCAAATTGTACGTCTCTTCCCTCTCTTATTCCCAATCTTATGTTTAACAGGGATCACATTTCAGTTAAATTTCTACACTTAAGAATAACTGTGTATTAATTACAGAATTAAACCAGTAGTATTAAGTAGAACACACAAAAAAACTACTAAGAGGGACAATGTATTAAGTTGTTCATTAACATTCAGGGCTATGCTGATCAAGTCACCATTTCTCATAGTGTCCATTTCACTTCAACAGGTTTCCTTTTTGGTGTTCAGCTAGTTGTCACCGATCAGGGAGAACATATGGTATTTGTCCCTTTGGGACTGGCTTATTTCACTCAGCATGATGTGTTCCAGATTCCTCCATTTTGTTGCAAATGACTGGATTTCGTTGTTTCTTACTACGGTATAGTATTCTAAAGAGTAAATATGCCATAATTTCTTTTTCCAGTCTACCGTTGATGGGCATTTAGATTGGTTCCAGGTCGTGGCTATTGTGAATTGTGCTGCAATAAACTTTAGGGTGCAGACCGCTTTTTTGTTTGCCAATTTAAATTCCTTTGGGTAAATTCCAAGGAGTGGGATGGCTGGGTCGAACGGTAGGGCTATATTCAGGTTTCTGAGGAATCTCCAGACTGACTTCCACAGTGGCTTGACCAGTTTGCATTCCCACCAACAGTGGGTTAGTGTCCCTTTTTCCCCACATCCTCGCCAGCATCTGTTGTTGGTAGATTTCTGTATGTGAGCCATTCTAACCGGGGTGAGGTGAAACCTCATTGGTTTTGATTTGCATTTCCCTGATTGCTAATGACCTTGAACATTTTTTCATGTGCCTGTTGGCCATTTGGATTTCCTCTTTTGAAAAATGTCTATTGAAGATCTTGGCCCATCTCTTAAGTGGGTTGTTGGTTTTGTTTTTGTGGAGTTTCTTGATCTCTTTGCAGATTCTGGTTATTAACCCTTTGTCTGTTGCATAGTTGGCAAATATTTTTTCCCATTCTGTTGGTTGTCTCTTCACTCTCCTAACTGTTTCTTTTGCAGTACAGAAACTTCTCAATTTGATTCAATCCCAATAGTTGATTTTGGCTTTGACTACCTGTGCCTCCCAGGTCTTTTCCAGAAACTCTTTGCCTGTGCCAATATCTTGAAGGGTTTCTCCAATGTTCTCTAATAACTTGATGGTGTCAGGTCATAGATTTAGGTCTTTAATACATGTTGAGTGGATTTTTGTGTAAGGTGGAAGGTAGGGGTCTTGCTTCATGCTTCTGCACGTGGAAATCCAGTTTTCCCAGCACCATTTATTGAATAGATTGTCCTTGCTCCAGGAATTGGTTTTAGATCCTTGATCAAATATAAGTTGGCTGTAGATGTTCTGGGTTGTTCCATTGGCCTATCCATCTGTTTCTGTACCAGTACCATGCTGTTTTGATTACAACTGCCCTGTAGTATGTCCTGAAATCTGGTATTGTGATGCCTCCAGCTTTGTTTTTGTTGTACAAGATTGCTTTAGCTATTCGAGGTCTCTTGTGCCTCCATATGAATTTCAGCATCATTTTTTGTAGATCTGAGAAGAATGTCTTTGGTATCCTGATTGGAATTGCATTGAATCTATAAATTGCTTTTGGGAGAATGGACATTTTGATGATGTTGATTCTTCCAATCCATGAGCATGGAAGATTTTTCCATTTCTTGGTATACTCTTCTATTTCATTCTTTAAGGTTTTATAATTTTCATCATAGAGATCTTTAACATCCTTGGTTAAGTTTATTCCAAGATATTTGATTGTTTCTGTAGCTATTGTGAATGGGATTGATCTTAGCAGTTCTTTCTCATCCGCGGCATTGCTTGTGTATACAAAGGCTGTAGATTTTTGTGCATTGATTTTATATCCTGCCACTTTGCCAAACTCCTCTATGAGTTCCAATAGTCTCTTAGTAGAGTTCTTTGGATCCTCTAAATAAACAATCATATCATCTGCAAAGAGGGATAGTTTGACTTCTTCCTTCTTGATTTGTATTCCTTTGATTTCTTTTTCTTGTCTGATGGCTCTGGCTAAAACTTCCAGAACTATGTTAAATAGCAGTGGCGAGAGTGGGCATCCCTGTCTGGTTCCAGATCTCAGTGGAAATGCTTCCAACTTTTCCCCATTCAAAAGGATGCTGGCTGTGGGTTTTTCATAAATTGCTTTGATTGTATTGAGGAATGTTCCTTCTATATCCAATTTGCTTAGAGTTTTCATCATGAAAGGGTGTTGAATTGTATCGAATGCTTTCTCTGCATCAATTGAGATAATCATATGGTTTTTCTTTTGCATTCTGTTAATGTGGTGAATCACATTGATTGATTTGAAAATGTTGAACCATCCCTGCATACCAGGGATGAATCCCACTTGGTCTGGGTGGATGATCTTTCTGATGTGTTGTTGTATTCTATTGGCAAGAATTTTATTGAGGATTTTTACATCTATGTTCATCAGGGATATTGGACTATAATTTTCTTTCAGTGCTGCATCTTTCTCTGGCTTAGGGATTAAGGTGATGCTGGCTTCCTAGAAAGAATTTGGGAGGATTCCCTCTTTTTCGATTGTTCTGAATAGTTTGAGAAGAATTGGAGTCAGTTCTTCTTTAAATGTCTGGTAGAATTCAGCAGTGAATCCATCTGGTCCTGGGCTTTTCTTTGTTGGGAGGGCCTTTATTACTGTTTCAATTTCTGTTTCAGTTATGGGTCTGTTTAGGTTTTCCATGTCTTCATGGTTCAATTTTGGTAGATTGCATGTGTCCAGGAATCTATCCATTTCTGATAGATTTTCCTGTTTGCTGGCATACAAGTCCTTGTAGTAATTTCTGATGATTCTTTTTATTTCTGTAGTGTCTATTGTTACGTTTTCTTTTTCATCTCTGATTTTTATTGATTTGGGTCTTTTCTCTTCTTTTTTTAGTTGGTTGGGCCAATGGGGTGTCAATTTTGCTTATTTTTTCAAAAAACCAGTTCCTCGTTTGGCTGATTTTTTGTAATGTGTTTTTGATTCAATCCTGTTAATTTCTTCTCTGATTTTAATTATTTCTCTTCTCCTACTAGATTTGGGCCTGGTTTGCTGTAGGTTTTCTAGGTCCTTGAGATGCGCTGCAAGTTCATTTATTTGGTACTTTTCCAATTTCTTGATGTAGGCACCTATTGCTATAAACTTGCCTCTCTGTACTGCTTTTGCTGTATCCCATAAGTTTTGATATGTTGTGCTGTTATCCTCATTTACTTCCAGAAAGTTTTTGATTTCTCTCTTGATTTCTTGAATGACCCAGTGTTCATTCAGTAGCATGTTGTTCAGTCTCCATGTGTTTGCATACTTTCTGGGGTTTCTCTTTGGGCAATAGTGTCAATTAAATCTGCTGTTTCCTTGTTGATCTTCTGTCCGGTGATCTGTCTGTTTCAGAGAGTGGAGTGTTGAAGTCCCCCAGTACTATCTAAATCTCCCTTTAAGTCCCTTAACATATTTTTTAAATAGACCGGTGCCCTGTAATTAGGTGCATATACATTTATAATAGTTACATCTTCCTGCTGAATTGAACCCTTATTCATTATATAGTGTCCCTTTTTGTCTCTCTTAACAGTTTTTGTATTAAAGTTTATTTTGTCTGATATTAATATGGCTACACCTGCTTTTTTTTGGTTTCTGTTGGCATGGAATATCTTTTTCCAACCTTTCACTTTCAGTCTGCATGTATCTTTGTTAGAGAGATGTGTTTCTTGTAGGCAACAAATAGTTGGGTTGTGTTCCTTGAGCCAATCAGCCAATCAGTGTCTTTTAACTGAAGAGTTAAGACCATTAATGTTTAATGTGACTATTGATACATAGTGACTTTACCCTGCCATTTTCCCAGAGATATTTTCTAGTATATGCTTTGAGCTTCCTATGCTCTTTTACTGGTGGTTTTTCTTCCTTTACCTTCTTTGATATTGATGGCCGTGTTTCTGAGTGTAGCACATCTTTAAGTATCTTTTGCAGGGCCGGATGAGTGGCGGCAAAGTATTTCAATTTCTGTTTGCTATGAAAGGTCTTTATTTCACCTTCATTCACAAATGAGAGCTTAGCAGGATATAATATTCTGGGCTGGCAATTTTTCTCTCTTAGCACCTGTGCTATGTCTCACCATTCCCTCCTAGCCTGTAGTGTTTCTGATGAGAAGTCTGCTGTGAGTCTAATTTGAGATCCTCTGAGAGTAATCTGACGTTTCTCTCTTGCACATTTTAGGAGCTTTTCTTTATGTTTCACTGTGGTAATTTTAATTACCACGTGTCATGGTGAGGATCTCTTTTGGTCACGTTTATTGGGGGTTCTATGAGCTTCCTGTACTAGGATGTCTCTGTCCTTCTCCAAACCTGGAAAGTTCTCTGCTAGTATCTCACTAAAAAGGGCTTCTAATCCTTTCTCTCTTTCCATGCCTTCAGGAACTCCTAGAACCCGAATGTTGGTTTTTTTTAATAGTATCCTGTAGATTCCCAACAATATTTTGTAGATTTCTAATTTCCCCTTCTTTTCTTTGGTTTGACTGTATGTTTTCCTGTGCTCTGTCTTCTAAGTCCGATATTCTCTCTTCTGCTTCACCCATTCTGTTTTTAAGGCTCTCTAATGTGTTTGTCATTTGATCTATTGAGCTCTTCATTTCATTTTGATTTCTCTTCACTATCACACTTTCCTACTCTACTAGTTTCTGCGTTTCATTTTGATTCTTCCTTAAAATTTCATTTTCATGAGAGAGATTTTCAATCCTGTCCAATAAGGATTTCTGTAGTTCAAGGATTTGCTTTTGAAAACTTCTAAATGTTCTTATCATAAATTTTTTGAAATCCATATCTTGCATTTCTTCTATCTCATCATCTTCATAATCTTGGCTTGGGGTGTTTTGTTTATTTGGAGGCATCATAGTGTCATCGTTGATCTTGTTCCCTCAATTTCTGTGTTTGTTGCTTGGCATAGTTAATTCTTCTTTCGTCACTGTGCTTTTTTTTTTATACTATGTCTGTGTTAAGTGGACTGCCTGCTGTTGGAGGAGCCTTGGAGGTTTGAGATGGGTGTGGCCTGAGAGCTCTGCTTGGTTCTTCCGGTTACAGGTGTGCAAAGATGACACCCTCAGGTTATGCGTGGTAAATCTCTCTCTTTATTTATTTATTTATTTATTTATTTATTTTATTCATTTTTTCAGGAGGTAAGTAATACCGCACTGCACGGGTGTGCAGAATTGATGGTATTTAGCTTCCAGTCTCTGGCTTCTACCCAAAGAGTCTGTGCAGGCTCTGTTTCTCCTCTGGACTCCCACTCGGTTGCCTAGGCTACTGAATTGTAGTGACTCAGTTCCTTAGCTCTCTCCTGTTGTTATGTAAATCCAGAGTGGGGGCCTGCTCTTTGTCTCTTGAAAACCTTGGAAACTCTTGCAAACTCTTGCAAACCTTGCAGCCTTGCAACCTTTGCAAGGTTGATGGAGATAGAAACCCCCCACCTTTTTTCCTTCTTTCCTGTAGTCAGTCTGGTGCACTTTCCCGCTCCCCTCTAGATTCTGACTGCCGTTTCCCCACCAATGTCTCGGGTTACTGAGCTCACCTCCCCTTCCAGCGCCAATGTGTGGACTCGGAGCCCTGGGCGTCCCAACTCTCGCTGCTGGTGTCTGTGTGACATCCACTCCCCTTCCTCCACTGGCGCGCAGACCCCGCGGCTCCCGCGGCTCAGCTTCCACATGTTGGGCGACCTTGTTCTCCCAGTAGGTCCTCCAAGTCACAGCCACTAGATCCAGAAGAGTTTCCTCTGCAATTTTTTCCTGATCCTTTTTCTGAGGCTACCGTAACTCCACTTTTATTAAACTAAATTTTCCCGGACTATCGGTGTGTGCCCTCACTATTCCGCCATCTTGGCTCCACCGAAAATTCATTTTGTTTTAAGAACTGTTTCTGAAAACTGTATTTTTAAAAAGTAAACAATATTTTAATGGGGAATTACTAACCATGATATAATAAAATATTTTCTGGAATTTTTGATCACAGTTTGAAGCCAGATTTAATTTAAAAAGCTACTAAAGGTGGGAAATAAGGCATACAAGAAAAACTATTTTTAATTTTTAAATGTATCTATATCTTTAACCATATCAAATGCCAAAATGAGATTATTGAGAAAACACATAGTAATAGAGAATTATTAGATTTATTTCAAAAATTCTTATTGAAATTTTTATAGGCTCTCAAAACTTGATGTAGCAATCTATTTTTTCTGGGACCATGTTTGTTCCTTTGTCCATTCCTGTTAGCATTATTTGGCAAAAGTTGAACATTGAGGTACACGTGAGAGAATTATTACTCAATTTTCCTGGCCAGTTTTAGGTAAGAAATCAGGAAATAACCACAACCACCACAACAAACACCACTTTCTCAAGAGCATTTGCAGATCAGTTCTGCAGACTTCAAACGTTTTCAGGTTTGGAATGTTTAGACTACTGCTCTCATGCTAAATTCTCTGTGGCTTTCTTTCTATTTCTGAATTGCTTTTTACAAACAGAATGCAGCATAAGGGACTGACAGCAAAATACACTGTTTCCCAGATGGTTCAAATAATAACTATGCCAGTTGTTTGTATTTATATTGCAAACATCATATTTTCACCTAAGTATCACTTACCTCAAATGTTAACTGAATAGTTTTATAGAATTGTTTTTTAAGATTTATTTTCTTTGAGAGGCAGAGTTATTCTACAAAAAGAAATAGATATCTTCAATACAAGCATAATTTTTATTCCTTCAAGTGACTGATAGTAAAGTATGTTTTGTATCTTCAATTTGAACAGGATCTCCCCAAAATTAAATTAGATATATTGTTTACCAGTGTGATAAAATATATCTCACAAAGAGAAAATATGATACAAAAATATAATTTACTTTATTTCTTGAATATTCATATATGTCTTGCTAGACTAAGTTAGAATAGAATCAACATGTTTTTGTCAATCTAATCATTCTGAAACAAAATCAAATGATGAGTAATTTGGAAATGTTTATGAATTATTTTTCTGTTTATTTCTATGGAGGAAGGAAGAATGATGGTAATGTTTCCAAATTATTCTGGTTAAGTGTGGAACAGTTAAAAAATAACATGATATAGTTGTAAGTAGGTCTTAGGCATCCAATGCATGTGCAACCATGCATGACACAAAATGTATTAAGTTAATACAATCCTTGACTTTTTTTTTGACAGGCATAGTGGACAGTGAGAGAGAGAGACAGAGAGAAAGGTCTTCCTTTTGCCATTGGTTCACCCCTACAATGGCCAGGATCCAGGTGCTTCTCATGGTCTCCTAGGCGGGTGCAGGGCCCAAGCACTTGGGCCATCCTCCACTGCTTTCCTGGGCCATGGCAGAGAGCTGGCCTGGAAGAGGGGCAACTGGGACAGAATCCAGCACCCTGACTGGGACTAGAACCCTGTGTGCAGGCACCGCAGGTGGAGGGTTAGCCCATTGAGCCATGGCACAGGCCTATAATCATTGACTTCTGATACCTGTGGTGTCCATTCCAATGAAGATTCTGATTTCCTAGCTCATGGTAACATCAAGGACTCTGGTTGGTGTGACTTTAAAACAACTATTGGATTGATTCACATATGTTAAACATAAATTTTAAAATATATGACTACTTTACTTAGTAGTCATGGCAGTTAGTGTTACCTTTTCCCTTTTATCTTTGCTTTGTAAAACACACAAAAACATTCATTTGCCATATTCTTCAAATTAAGAAAATGGTTTACTCTATGATGATGTTTAGATTCTCTTTGATCACCCAAGGATTGATTTTTTTTCTTGCCATAATAAATCTACAAATGAAAACCTGTGATTCATTAATGATCTTGATCTGAATTAGCACAGAGCAGATGAGTCTGGGGCACTCTTAGATATGAATATTAAAATCTATAGAAATTAAGGAAATCACAATGGGGAGACTAAAATTATTTATAAAGGATCATTTATTAAACATTTTTCACAAAATACAAAGATGTTTGTTCTGCAAGAATACATCACATATTAAAAAATAATGTGTTTTTACTGAATTTAATTTGAAGACATTCAGAATTGTTTTGTCTATCCCCTTGGGGAGCCCATTTGGCTTTGCTCCTTGTCTGACACCATTTTAAGAAGGAAGAAACATTTTCTTGTTAATTAAGTCATATTCATAACAGCTTAAATTTTATAGAAATAAAATCAGACAGTGTCTGCCACAACAAAGCTCTCTCCACAAAGTAACTGATTTGCCTATGATCCTATTTTTTTTTCAAGCTACAAGATAGGACGAATCAAGGAGGAGCTAGGTAACTTGTATAATAACGTATTAGCACCAGTTGATAGTAAATGCAGCATAACATTTGTTTTGTCTGTGGTACAAGAATATGTCATATCAGACTCTATCTACTGTATTTTTCTCTACTTTTACACAAGAAAGCACATACGGATTGTTTCAGAATGACACATGCATAAAAAGGCAGGAATCTGGCCTGGCTGGCATTATCAGTGCCTATTTTCATCAGCTAATATGAATGAATAGCTAAAATTAGTGAAGACAGGAAAATGATTTAAGGAAAATACATACAGAGTTAAACTACATCCTTTTAAAAATCTATTTGAGTGATCTCAGGCACTTTGGCTGTTCAGGATAAAATGTCTTATGTTTTATTCTTGATAGTGATTTCTCAGTGCAAGCAAAAGCAAATACCTGCCCACTGTCATAAACATGAACTCGTACATTTGAGAATTTAAAGCAAGTTCATCTTCAATGTTTTCACTCTGGCGGCATCTCGTGTAGAAATGTGTCATAATTTGTTCTTGGTCCCCATTTAATTTTTCAGTGCAAGCAAAGGCAAATACCTGCTCACTGTCATACACACAACCAAACATTTCTGGACTATTCAAAGCAAATTCACCTTCTGATTTTCATCATGGAAGCATCTTTGATAAGTGGCACTTAGTAATCACAATAAATTTATGTATGAAAACCTGTCAAAGACTAGTTTTGATTTTAAAGTCAGTTGTCATTTAAGAGAAAATTATTTCTCTTAAACAATCCTACCATGGAGCTAGATGAGTTAACACTTATTGTTTTTCCCATTTGCAGGATAGAATTTCTTTGTACTTCAATCTTGAAAAGCTTTGGCAAAGTCAAGACAAGCATTTGTTAGATTTAGAGGATCCTATTTAAGTGACGGAAAACATTGATCAGTATGAGGTTTGATACAATATTCCTTTGTGAGTATGTGTAAGTTCCTGTACTAAATCACAGTATTTCAAAGTGTGCATTGAATAATGCAAATGAAAAGAATGCATATATGTAGCTAGATTTTTTAAAGTTTTTTTAATTTATTTGAAAGTCAGAGTTATGGAGAAGGAAAGAGAGAGAGAGAGAGAGAGAGAGAGAGAGAGAGATATCTTGCACCCTTTAGTTAGAGCATTTAATATGTGGAAATCCTGCAAAACAGTATCACTCAAGAACAAGATGAGGATTACATGATAAGCATGTATGGCATTAGTGAAAAATTAAAGTAATTGAATAGCTATACTGTAGTTTGAACATTTGTACCTTCCAAACTCCAAATGTTAGAATCCTGTCTGTGAAGGTGACCACATTAAAAGTGAGGTCTGAGACCCACACACTGGTGCAGTGGGCTAAGTATCTGCCTGCAACACTGTCATCCCATATGAGCTCCAGTTCAAATCCCAGCTGCTCTACTTCCAATTCAGCTCCCTGCTGAAGGGCCTGGGAAAGCAGCAGAAGATGGCCCAAGTTCTTGGGCTCTGCCACCCACCCACACAGGATACCTAAATGGAGTCCTGGACTCCTGGCTTCAGTCTGGACCAGCCTGAGGCAGTTGTGACCATTTGGAGAGTGAACCAGCAGATGGAAGATCACCCTATTTCTCTCTACTTCTCTCTCTCCTCTCTCTCCCTCTCTCTCTCTCTCTGCCTTTCAAAAAATTATTTTTGAAAAAATAAGGACTTTTGAGAGTGATTAGCTCATGTGGGCAGAGCACTTGTGATTGGGCTGGGTGCCTTGTAGAACAGGCCCCAGAGAGCTCAGCCAAACCTCTCACCCATGTGAGATGGTTGCTGTCCAGGAAGAAGCAGGCTCTCACCAGACAGGAACTCTGCTGGTGTCTTAACCTTGATCCCAGTCTTCAGCTGTGAGCAACTAGTTCATGCTGTCTGTAAACTACCCAGTCTATGAGATTTTGCTCCGGCAACCCCAATTGACTAGGACAGGCAGCTTCCCAATTTAAGAAGGTAGGATTCTGTGTATAACTCTATGTCTATAACTTTAAGAGCCCAATCTTCAGAAAATAAATTGAAAATATTTTACTGGATGAAAGCCCTGGCATTTTGGAGAAATACGTCTTTGGGTCACTAATAATAGAAAAATTGATGGTTGAAATCTACAATATTTCTTCTGATAAGTTCAGCACAGTAAAATTCAGCCCAGAGAATAAAAATAAAGCCTTTAGAATCGTAAGATGCTGTACAGGTGCAGAAGGATAAGAATAAATAAACATTTGATAAAACCAGGAACATATTCGTATACAATCCTGTCATTCTTCTCTTGTGACATTCAATGCTGACCACAGTGTTGTTACTAGTTCAGTTTTTGCCTCTTCTGTGTGTTCAGAAAGTTACTTTTCTAGCTTAATGTAATAATATTTTACATCTAACACCTGGCTCAATGTATATTTGTATTATAAAATAATTAGTTGACATGTATATCAAAGATTTTCCTCCTGTGGTTGATGGTTAGGTTTTGTACTTTATGCTAAACACTCTTTCATATGCATTATAATATAGACTTCTAAGGAAAAGAAAGAGCATGCAATTTTAATCTCCATGTTGTGTCTTGAAAAGATTGTTACTTACCTAACAAAACACAATTCTGAATGGCAAATCTCAGAATTCTAATCAGAGTTTTGCATAACAATTCAATTCTTTCTGAGGAACCCTGAGGACTTACTTTTACTTAGGAATTTACATTCCACACACATTCATCTCCTTTTCATGTTATCTTGCAAAACTGCACCTAAATATTTGTGGAATAAATTTAATCTGCATAATATCAACTGTTCAGTTCTTTGAAAACACAATTATTACTCAAGTGTTTTGCTGTTTGTTTTTTTCCACCAAGGCCGTGCTTAGATTATTCTAGGAATGTCTGGCAATGACATAATCTCCTTCTCCTGTCCACACTGAGTTTGATTGTATGACTTTCTCTGGACAATGAAACTAAATTAACAAATATGATCCAAGCAAAGACTTGAGAAACCTTGCATGTTGCAGCTTTCCCTCTCAGAGCTCCTGGAAATGCTTCTACAACCACCTGAAGATTGGGATTCCAGGCTATCCTGGTAGAAGTTGGAAACACACGCAACAGAAATGCGTTGTTTTAGTGGAGGCCCAGCCAGCTCATAGTCAACCCACCAGCCAAGTGCAGATTCATGAGGAAGCCAGGTACTGCTGGCAATAAAACTGGCCAAGTAATTCCAGTCCAAATCTGATGCACAAGATTGTGAGTGAATTACAGCTCGGTATCCATTAAGATCCAGCAATGTGTGGAGTGGTTTGTTATACAGCATTGCCTTAACGTCATGGCATTGAAAAGGGACTTCAAAGAAGTGAAGAAAGTTGTGTGTGCATGTATGTGACATATGTAGATATATCATATTTACATATCATTATTTTTCAATAGTGTTAAGTCATTTAGGAAAAAAAAAAGAAAAAATATCCAAATACCTTCAAAACCTCTCAAACTAGGCTTATAGAATTACTTTTCAAAAGGAATTACACTCATACAAAAGTGAAACCTCTGTTGAATGCCTAGATAGCTGGGGAAAACCAAGATCCCCAGGTTAGTAAACACAGAGTTTCTACTTTGTTCTTCACTGAAGGCTCAGTATTACAGCCATCATTATGAACACTGGAAGCAAACTCCAATTTCCGACTTCCTTCATGTATTATATAAAACACAGTTAGCTTTCCTGGAGTTCACTGTCTCTCTATAATGAGAGAAATTTGTGGTTCCTCCTGCCTATTGTCCTGTTCCCAGTTATAGAAATAATTAAACAAGCCGGCACCGCGGCTCACTAGGCTAATCCTCCGCCTAGCGGCGCCGGCACACCGGGTTCTAGTCCCGGTTGCCCCTCTTCCAGGCCAGCTCTCTGCTGTGGCCAGGGAGTGCAGTGGAGGATGGCCCAGGTGCTTGGGCCCTGCACCCCATGGGAGACCAGGAAAAGCACCTGGCTCCTGGCTCCTGCCATCGGATCAGCACGGTGCGCCGGCCGCAGCGCGCTGGCCGCGGCGGCCATTGGAGGGTGAACCAACGGCAAAGGAAGACCTTTCTCTCTGTCTCTCTCTCTCTCACTGTCCACTCTGCCTGTCAAAAATAAAAAAAAAAATAAAAAATAAAAAAAAAGAAATAATTAAACAAGAGCAAAACACAGGATAGGCTTTAGTCTAGCAGTTATGATGTTGGTTGGTTGCATTCCATGTTGGGTTCAGCTCAGCTCCTGGCTCCAGCTTCCTGCTAACATAGATCCTGGGATGTCACTGTGGTAGCCTCAGTCAATGAGTGCCTTACTACTCACAAGGGAGACCTGGATTGGATTCTTGGCTCCCAGCTTCAGCCCCCAGCCGAGGATCATCATGTACACTTGGGGTATGAGCAAGCAATAGTTGTATCCCCTCTCTCTCTCACTCTCTGCTCTCAAATAAGTAAATAAATAATAATTTTTTAGAAATTAAAAAACAATAAAACAAATGCCCCCTCTCTTTCTCTCTGCCTCTAAAATAAGTATATAAATTTTTAAGTAAACAATTTTTTAGAAATGAAAACATAGTGAAACTATTGTCTGATGATGTAGATTTTGGAACACGCTTTCTTGCATGCCAGAAGCTGTACAGTTATAGATGAAACTTTGTGAAGTTCCAGGGAAGGAAATGTTATGCTCCATAAGTTAGGTACTAGTCATGATTAATAAAACACAAACTGGCAATGTATAAAAACACATGAAAGTGTTCCTGTATGCATTTTCCCCACCCAGAAGTAACCTAACAGGGTTGAGATGTAAAATTAACAGAGGAAAGAAGATGATTTAAGAAATTAGATGAACAGTTTGCTCCCCTAAGATATGCATTCATATGTCCGCTCCCTGTTGATATTTCCTTGGTTCCAGTGGGATCCCGGAGGAGGTGTGTACAGTGAAAGAGGAAATGAGACTCCAGCCCTGCAAGTGCCAATAATAACTGCACTGTCCATAAAGATCTTTGCATTTGACTTTCAGGAATGTTTATCTGAAGCTGAACAACTGGTAACCGTAAGTCGGCTAGATGCTCCCAGGGCAAGTCACAGCCCTTACAAAGAGTGTGCTGGGAGCATCATAAGAGGAGACCATTTGTCATCCAAATAAAATTCAAGAAGGGGATCTAGGAAGTAATTAATACAAAATTAATGTAATAGTACTCTTTAGGTCTTACTATTTGAGATCTGCAAATTTTTAATAATTCTAAAGTGTTCTCTGAGTTAGTAGCATAATTTTGCATTACCAAGACCAGCAGAATTTCAAAAATATTTGGAGTAATGGGACAAAAATATTCATGAGTGGTCTACGTGCCCTTGTATTCCATCATTTCCTTTATGTTGCACCATTTGATGATTTCTGAACCTGAAACATTAATGCGGGTCATGGCCCATGCAAGCATTCAAGGGCCAGTGCATGAACTCGCAACGACAGCTCACCTTCCACGGTTCCCAGTGACATCATATGTGGAGATGCCAGAGAGCCACCAACTGTGAGTGTTTATTTGGAAGCCTGGACTTAGGAGACTCAGTATGGAGAGTGAGCAAATGAGCATTTTTGTATCATGCCATTGAGGTTCGGAAGCTAATGTGTTAGCGCAACATAACATACCCTATTCTGACCAATACAGGAAACTACTCAGGGGTTGTCAACTTTCTAACATGCCAAATAGGAGATTTTGAAAGGATACAAAATTCCTCACCACATTCCATCATTATGTCAAATAAATATTTTCACACACACCTCCCCACCACCAACAAATACAGAAAGAACGTTATTGCAGAACACAGAATTCTTCTTTAAACTCAATAAATGTAGGATTTTTCCCCCATAAAATCACTCACTGATTTTTAATTTTTTCATTTTGCTGGGTAAAAATACTTAATCATTAAATAGCACACCTTTCTTCCTTTTGATAATTAAGAACAATGATTCCAGATATTTTAAAAATGGTACAAGAGGGTTATTGAACCAAAGCAATGAAAACAATCCCTGGCAATGCCCAGCTTTACCTGTCTTTTGGTGAGATCCAGATTCTCTGCTATCTTGTATCTCCTCAGTCTAGTCACATAGCTGTAATGGGCAAATTCTGCTTCTAGTCCTTGGATTTGCTCTTGGTAAATGCTGTCCTTTCCTTCCTGGGTTTGCTGTTGACTTCAGACTTGTAATTTCCTTCTTGGGATCTGAAAAAAAAATAGTACCAACTCATTCATTCAAATATATGTAATCATGTGATTTACTGTATTCATCATGGCTGAGTTACTGCTTTCCCAAGTGCTGTGCTAGTCTTGGGATAAATGGAGAGCAGAAGCAGTAAAATACTCTCACCTCCATCATGCACAACACATCCTTGGTTTTTCAATCTGCCTTCAAACAACTGATGACCTAATTGGAGATGTGTCAAATTTTCTCCTTACAAAACATGAACTGTATATAACCACTCATCATACGATATTATAATAAGATGGACAAAATCCTCTCTAGAAGACAATTTTAGATATGAAATTTAGTAAGTTCTTAACACACAGGCTTGAGGTCTAAGTATGTACAGAATGATTCTCCATTTTTAAGCATTATTTATTTATTTGAAAGGCAGAGCAAGTGATAAAGTAAGAGGGAGAAACAGAGAGAGAGATCCTCCACCCACTGGTTGACTCTCCAAATGACCACAAAGGTCTTGGGCTGGGTCAACCAAAGCCAAGAGCCAGGAACTCCATCTGCATTCTTCTTCTGCTTTCCCAATAGAATTAGCAGGGAGCTTGTTGGGAAGCAGAAGAGCCAAGAACTTGGGTCCCTGCTGCCATGTGGGAGACCCAGATGGAGATCGAGCTTGTTGATTCAGCCTGGCTCAGCCCTGGCCATTGTGGCCATTCAAGGATTGAACCTGTGGATGGAAGATCCTTTTTCTAGTTTCTCTCCCTCTCTATATAGCTCTGCCTTTCAAATAAATAAATAAATCTTTGAAATTAAAAATAGAAGAATTAGAAAATACCTCTATTTAATTATGATACTAAGTATTGCTATGATAACAAAGACACACAAGCAGACTCTTGGTTACCCAAGAAGCCACATTCATCTGATGTTAAGAGCACAACCTCTGCCGCTCACCTGCTTATTCAACCCTACTTCCTTCGTTTCCTGACCTTTAACCCAGAATCCATGTGAAGATGGTTAAATTAAGTAAATAATTTAGATAAATGCCCGCATATTGTAGGGATTCAATGATTAATTGTAAACTCTATTCTTTAAGAGAGGACTGTAGCCTAAGGCCTTAGTATTTGGAAATAATACATTTAATACAATGAAGAATTAGAAAAATTTAAAAAAATAGGAAAAGTTTGTTCTTAAAATGGAGCTCAGTCTAAAATGTAAGAAGTTTAGAATTCACACAATGGGGCTGGCGCCGCGGCTCACTAGGCTAATCCTCCACCTTGCGGCGCCAGCACACCAGGTTCTAGTCCCGGCCGGGGCACTGGATTCTGCCCCAGTTGTCCCTCTTCCAGGCCAGCTCTCTGCTGTGGCCAGGGAGTGCAGTGGAGGATGGCCAAGTGCTTGGGCCCTGCACCCGCATGGGAGACCAGGATAAGTACCTGGCTCCTGCCATCAGATCAGCGTGGTGTGCCGGCCACAGCGGGCCAGCCGCGGCAGCCATTGGAGGGTGAACCAACGGCAAAGGAAGACCTTTCTCACTGTCTCTCTCCCTCACTGTCCACTCTGCCTGTCAAAAAAAAATTCACACAATGGATAAGTGTGTTCTAATTCACAGTGAAAAATAGCTGAGCTCCTACAAGGAGCTGTATGTTATTTTCTGCCAGCCCACAATGAAACAGAAGGTGTAGCTATGATTTCCAAGGCCCAGTGGCATCCAGAGATGAATTTTTTCCCTCTGAAAGGTTTTTTTGGAAAGTTTGATGAAATATAACTAATCCTAGTCTGCCCAATTAACTAGAATCAGATAGTATGATTGTTTGTGTGTGAGTGACAGTATGAGTGAGTGTGTGTATGGGTGTGTGTATGAGTGAGTGTGTATGTGTGACTGTGAGAGTATGCGTGTGATATGTGTGTGACTGTGTAAGTATGGGTGAGCATGTATATGAGTGTGTGCATGAGGGTGTGTGTGTGTAAGTATGGGTGACTGTGTATATGAGTGTGTATGAGTGTGAGAGTATGTGTGTCAGGATGTGTGTGTATGTTTCTTCTCCTTTAAAGAGTCCCAGTAAACAGATACATGGATTTACTAAGAAGAATCACATCATGCCTAAATGTTAGAACATACAAAATACTATAACTTGTACTCTTAAATGATTTTAATCAAGACAAAATTTACTAAAAACATTCCTTAGCCCATTCTTTAAAATATTATGCCTTTATTATTTACTAGGATGTATAATTTTCTTCATTTGGAGGGTTTGAGAAGCAAATAGCTCAGGTATTTCTTTTTTATTTCTGGATGATTAAAAGTCAATAATCTACCTATTTATTTCACTTGCCTTCACAGTAGAAACTGTAAATTATAAAAATAAACAATACATAAAAGTAATGATATAAAGATAATCTTAAAATCTGAGACAACCTGAGTTTCCAGCTCATGTATTATACAGCAGTTTGCTTGCATCTGCTGCTGGAAAGAAATGCCTTGTGATCATTCCCTATTGCAGTCGCACTGGCAAGAAAGATCATAGTCTTTCGGTGAATCTTCTGCAACATATTTCTGATTGCTTTTCTAAAAGGACTTCCCCAATATGAGAAGTCAAAAATCATAGAAGTTCCATTTGTAGGACACTGCTTAAATACCCTTCACAGATAGAATTCTGTTCACATTGACTAAGTAGTACTTGCTTTCCAAAAAAGTAAAATCAGCCAAAGAGAAAATCAGTGCTCTGCAATAAAGTCAACTTGTTGTACAACATAATGATTTCCTCAAATAACAGGGAAGCTCTGATGTAAACATGTTTGAGCAAAATAACATGCAAATGACAAAGAAAGGCTTCCTCTTCCCAAACTGTGTAAATCATATCTCCATTGTCTTCTTCATCATTCTTACTATTACTTTATATAGGGAGAGGCTGTGTGCAGGATGGAGGAGAGAGAGAGAGAAGAAAACATTAAGTGACATTTACTTAGAAAACATACTGAGGCCAGTGCCGTGGCTCACTAGGCTAATCCTCTGCCTGCGGTGCCGGCACCCCGGGTTCTAGTCCCGGTTGGGGTGCCGGATTCTGTCCTGGTTGCTCCTCTTCCAGTCCAGCTCTCTGCTGTGGCCCGGGAAGGCAGTGGAGGATGGCCCAAGTCCTTGGGCCCTGTACCCACATGGGAAACTAGGAGGAAGTACCTGGCTCCTGGCTTTAGATAAGTGCACCGTGCCAGCTGTAGCAGACATCTAGGTGGTGAACCAATGGAAAGAAGACCTTTCTCTCTCTCTCTCTTTCTCTCTGTCTCTCTCTAACTCTGCCTATCCAAAAAAAAAAAAAAACCATACTGAATGTGAGATCCTATGAGAGGAATGAAATGATCATCAAAAAATTTCTGAGTGTAAAATGTGAAGAATTCCTGGCCTAGCCTGTGCAGAGTACACAAGCAAAGAAGATTGGTAACAAGACTGGTGAAGGCAGAATGGATACAGTAGCAATGATTATGAATAACAGCAAAAGAGGCTTGCATGTGGTGCATAAATGCCTTTCTAGAAGAGGAAGAAGAAGGTGAGGTCAGAGGCGCTGATCCTAGTGCATTTCTTGAACAAAAGAGGCTATGAAAGGCAGTGAGTGTAGGATTGGCTTATGTGTGTGGAGAAGGGGGAATGGGGAATTGACTATCTTGCTGAAATAGGAAACTCAAAAATAAAGTATCTTTTAAATACCCTTTGATACTATCATCCCTTTTAGAAATCTGCACACATAACGTATACCCTATGGTGAAAGTGTGATATGTGACGTATGTGACATGTGACAATCACGAGTAGTTTGCTGTGCAATGTACTATGAAATACACAGATTAATATGATATACTACCTATCTAGAAGTACCTTACAATCAAGTTTTGGATAGAAGTGACTTAAAATTAACCATAAATAATTATAAATAGTAGTCCTTGGGGTACTATCAAGCTATCATGCGTTAAGGGTTAATACTTTGGGATACATAACCTTTTTCTTTGATAAATCAATTTATGGGAAATAGCAATGATAATACCATGCATTGGGTATTTTGTTAAGCAGTTAAGAAGCTGCTTGGGACACCCACATTGCATATTGGGGGGCTTGAGTTCAAGACCTGGCGCTGCCTCCAATTTCAGCTTCTTCTGACTCCTATGCTGGGAGGCAGCCCCATGTGCTTGGGGCCCTGTCTCCTACATGGGAGATGGAGTTTAAATTCCTAGCTTGAGGCTTTGGTTTGATCCAGCCATGGCTACTGTAGGCATTTGTAAGTGTATCAACAAATGGTAAGTCTCTCTCTTTCTCTTTACCTTTCAAATAAACAAATAAATAAAAATTTTAAACAGGAATTTTAATTCTGTTATTATGTATGCATTTCAGAGACTATATGTTAAACAAATTTTCCTAGGACAGTAGCTTTAACTGAAATCTGATATATTTTTTAAAAGCCAAATTTTAGATTAGATACAAAAAAAATTTCTACACCTACTTCTAATTTCTCCCAAATGGCATATGAGTAAGTTTATGTGAACGTAAGTAAGTTTATGTGAATCTGAAGATTTTACCTTGCAGATAATCCAAGGGTACTAATTGTGTATTGGATCAAGGCACTCCATCCAAACCCATACTTTGATATTTTTTCATATGTCATATATCATGGCTCATAACATTTGAAATATTTAATAAGTTTTTAGAATTATATACTAGATAGAAGATAGCATTTCATTACACTGAGGGGAGAAATGAACTGGGATTGTACATTTTTCTTGTACTTAACATGTAAGCTGTCACTCTCAAAAAGGGACATGATTTGTTCCTAAATGTTATTTACCAGCATCCCTACCCTTGCATACACACAGCACACAGAAACACGAGTGAAGCACATCATTTGTTTCATATGGCAATAACTGTCAGAATAGAAAATAAATCTTAGTAGTCGTACATGTTTTTAAATTTCTGCACTGATTAACCAGAACTCTGGTTAAAATTAGTTTGTAATGGGCATATTTTTGCTTAAAACATTTACAGATTCAGAAAAGAAGAATGACTTGGGGGAAATAGCAGAAGGTTTGACACCTGAAGACTTGAGTTGAAAATCATTGCAATTTGCCGCTTCCATGGTCTTCTAAGCCAATTCTCTTTTCAAGTTCAGATTCCTAATCTATAGAATCCATGCATGATTGTTGCAAACAGAAAATTGAGAGAATTTAAAGTACAGATGTGGGAGAGAAAAAATAAGTTTAGTAATAATACTTACTATTGATAATATCAAATAAAATGTACCATGAGTGAGATTTAATTAACTGAAAACATTTTTTAAGGATTTACCTTATTTTTTTTGAAAGTTAGAGTGACATAGAGAGAGGGAAAGATAAGGAAAAAGACATCTTCCATCTGCTGATTCACTCAGGAAATGGTTCACTCCCCTCAATGGTTGGGCCAGGCCAAAGCTAAGAGCCTGGAACTCCATCCAAGTTTCCCATGTGGGGAGCAGGCGGGACCCAAGGACTTGGACCATCTTCTGCTGTTTTCTAAGGCACATTAGCAGGGAGCTGGACTGGAAGAAGAGCAGCCATGACTCGAACTGGGGTTCAAATGGAATGCAGGCTTTGCAGGTGGCAGCCTAACCTGTCACAACAAAATGCTGGCCCCTCAACTGAAATTTTTACGGACACATTTACTGGTATTTTAATTCCACTTAAATTACTTCACTGTCACTTGACATGTAGCATTTAGTAAAATGCATCTTTCTTTTCTTAAAAAATGAAATTCATTTTATAAAGGAGATGATGCTCTTTCTACTAATACATATTTTTAAAAACGTGGCTGTGCTCACAATTCCTTTGGCCCATCAGTTAGGGTTAAGTATGCTTGCTTTTAAGAAATAAAAGTGTTTTAGCAGGTCTGAGTGCTTTTATTTCTCTCATACTATCTTTTTATAGCTCTGTTACTAAAAACTCCTCAAACTGAAGCATAAGTCAGTTTTTAAACATAATTTAATGACATTGTCATCTACTTTGAAAGTAAGTCAAACTAAAAAATGTTTATATATATTTTATGTATGTGTGCAAATAATTCAGGGAAAATGAAATTAAAAGATAAGTTTCTGGGGTTGTGACACAGTCTCCTTCTGCAGCACCAGTATCCCAAAACACCACTTCATGTCCCAGCTGCTCCACTTCCGAACAAGCTCTGTGGCCTGGGAAGGCAGCAGAAGATGGCCCAAGTGCTCTCCATGCACTTGCATGGGAGACCTGGAAGAAGCTCCTGGCTTTGGATCTGCCCATCTCCAGCCATTGCAGGCATTTGGGGAGTGAACCAGCAATGGAAGACCTCTCTCTCTCTGTCTGTAACTCTGCTTCTCAAGTAAATATATAAATCTTTTAAAAAAGTAAAAGTATAATCTGAAGAAGTACTTTTTCTATGTAATTTATTTGCAATAGCATTTATTTTAAATGCATGATAACTTCCTAATCTGAAGAAAGTAAGCCTACATTTGAAACTCACTATATTTAAAATATCTTTCTGAGCAGCCTTAGCTATAGAGAAATATGAAGAGAAATTTTGTTGTTAATCATTGTATACAAAATAAACTTGAATGTTTATAATTGCTACCTAGAGTAATTTAAATATATTGATATAATCACCTCTACCTCTCAAATAAATGTTTTTTAAAAAAGATAAGTTTATGTCAGTGTGAAGAGCTTTTAAAACTATATACACTTATTAAATAATATGCAATTTTCATGAATTTAAAGATTTCTAATATGCATAGCTCCAAATATTTTGTACCCCAAAATAAAATTACACTTTAATTCCATTTTCCATGAACCTTTTGAAATCCTCTCAGATTTATAGTTTAAATATTTTAAATGTTTTAAATTGAATCATCATTTATCACAGATGAATTTAGTCAAATGTATGCAAGTTTTTTGGTACATATATAAAAACACTTCTAGAATTTTGATCATCACTCACTAAAGAAATTTCAGAATCCCCTTTATTTAAAACTAATTTGTGTGGTGCAGAATGGGGAAATTGCTCTGACTTGTACAATTGGCCATGTTCCATGGGACATGTTCCCTGCACAGAGGGAATTTCAAAGCTGAAAACTAAGATGACATCAAACAGCTCTTGAACTTCCGGAAAATTTAACAACTGGCTACCTGAAGCCCCTATTAACCTGTTCCATCACACTTAAGACTGCCACACTTTACTGTTTCAAAAAAAATGAAATCCTGGTGTTCAAAAGCTGTCATACAATGTTGGATAGTGAGAACATGTTAAGAGAGAAGTTTGATGAGTCTAAGAGGATAGGGTTACTTCTTTCACAAGGGATGCTAATGATCAGACACTAGTATTTAGCGTGGTATTCTATTTTTTTTTTTTTTACATTTTAAGCTTTTATTTAGTGTGAAAGATACATAGGAGAGTGAGGGCTTTATTTATAGGAGAGAGATAGATCTGCGTTCATACCAAGTACCAGGAACCAGCCACGTGGAAGAGATTCCATGCCAGGAAGCATAGGGCAGGTTGGCCCGAAGGCCATGTGCCCTGAAGGCACAGGGCTACAGCCAGCCCCCTACTGGCAAGAGGCCAGGGTGACAAAAAGGAATAAAAGGGGGGATAGACACACTGTGTCACAGATTTTTAATCCATTATCAAAGGGGAGTGGCTAATTAACCTGATTGGCCAGTGGGTGCTCAGATGTGGCCAGGTAAGGGCATGAGGTCACACAGGGGCGTGGCAAAGGCATGGTCTTCCAGCTCACAAGCCTAATCAATTTTAACCTGTATGCCTGTCTACTTCATTTCCCCCTCAGAGACTTCATCCCTTAATCCTAAGGGAAGTTGATAGGTGTAGAATTATCTCTTCTGTAAATGCTTCCTGCTTATGGGGGCATAGTGCAGGCCCTGCCTATGGGTCTGGAATTCTCTGCATAGCCTATCTAACAAATTCGTTTTGTGAGCGGGAGCAGTCTTTGTCATTGCCAATGTCTGTGTTCCCTGCATGGTCAATTACTCCCAGAAGTTGAGTTCTGAAACATATAAGTTTGCTGATTAGCATAAACAAAACTGGAACAAAACCAATTATAAGTGGGGTGCCCCTTAAGATGAAAACAATGTATTTTTCAGATTCCCAGATAGTGGGTAGTGATAGGTTACCCTTATGTAGATTATAACCCATTTAGCTTGAGTATAGAGAAATATAATAGAAATAACTCATTAGGTAGCTTTATTATCAATAACAGTTCCCAGAGATAATGAAGAAATGCAGGTACAGCATTTTTGCCTTAAGGTACAGCAGCCTTGATGTGACAAAGGCAAAACTTTACTTATCCTTATTGCTTTGAAGAGGTACTAAGGTCTCTGATTGGCTTACAGGAATAATCAAGCATGTCTTTTACATTCACCTGTGAATATTGAAGAGGCAGAAGTTTAATCCTAATTTAACGGAGGTAGTCATGCTCAATATCACCTGGTAAGGTCCCTTTCACTTAAGCTGAAACTGATCTGAAGAGAATCTTATGAATGGTTTGCTCAGGAATTGTTAATGTTGGAGTTTTTGTTAAAAACGCCTTGATTCCTTGGAACAGCTTTTGTAGCTCCCATGCCCAGCACATTGTGTCTATGTCAGAGGCATTTTAAGCAAACACACAGCTTAGAATCCAAATCCTGGAATCCATAACAACTTTTGTTGCTATATTTTTCAGTACAGAGTCTGCATCAGGGCCTCTTTAAAGCTATATACAAAAGCATGGAATCCAAATCTTGGAATCCAAATTTCATAGAATCCTGTCATCAGCAGTTCCCAATAGCGGAGCTTTTAGTTAGACGCTCCTTAGTTCTCTGGAACAACTTTAGCAGCTACAGTTTTCAGTACAGAGTCTGCATCAGGGCTTCTTTAAAGCTGTATACAAAAGCTTGGAATTCAAATCTTGGAATCCAAATTCCACAGAATTTTGTCATTCTCAGAAATCTCCTCAGCTGCTTTTAAATAGCTGACTCTATATTAAAACATATGAGACAGGGCCGGCGCCGCGGCTCACTAGGCTAATCCTCCGCCTAGCGGTGCCGGCAGACCGGGTTCTAGTCTCGGTCGGGGCGCCGGATTCTGTCCCGGTTGCCCCTCTTCCAGGCCAGCCCTCTGCTGTGGCCAGGGAGTGCAGTGGAGGATGGCCCAGGTGCTTGGGCCCTGCACCCCATGGGAGACCAAGAAAAGCACCTGGCTCCTGGCTCCTGCCATCGGATCAGCGCGGTGCACTGGCCACAGCGTGCCAGCTGCCGCGGCCATTGGAGGGTGAACCAACGGCAAAGGAAGACCTTTCTCTCTGTCTCTCTCACTGTCCACTCTGCCTGTCAAAAAAAAAAAAATGAGAATATGAGACAGAAATTTCACAGAGAGACATGTATCCAAGATTTTACATTTGAGGCACTTAATAAACTTTAAATAAATACCTAAGAATACAGGCAATGGAGCCTGACACTTAGCCACAACTAGAACTTATGATGCATAATATCACACAATAGCACAAAGTAAATTTTTGGAGTTAAGTTTTACCATTAATGTTAATACTGTAGCTCTTTTGAGAACAGAGGTCCTACATGGGAAGTTAGTACACAGTGACTCCTGTTGTTAATTTAACAATTAACACTCGTATGTGTGACATCAGTGATCACCCGAGGCTCTTGACATAAGCTGCCTAGGCCATGGAAGCCTTTTGAGTTTCACAAACTCCATCAGTATTCAGACAAGGCCATAAGCAAAGTGGAAGTCCTCTCCTCCCTCTGGAGAAAAGTACATTCTACTTTGATGACCACTCCTTTCCACTGGGGTCTCACCCAGGGAGGTTCTCCACATAGGGACACTTTTTCCATGAGTGCCCTGGATTTCCATGCCTGAAATGCTCTTGTGGGCTTTCTAGCCAGACCAGAATGCCTTCAGGGGTGATTTTGAGGTCACTGAGTGTTACTTAAGGAGATTGCCACTCTGTGAGTCTGCTGTAAGGACTCCCTCCCATATTGGAGCATTCACTCCTCTTTAATTTTATTTACTATTAGCAGTTAATACTTAATCCTATAGACAGGATCACTTTAAAACTTAAGATGTTAGCATTACCATCTAGCCTGAGGGGATTTGCGATCCCATATCAAGTTTTAAACTGTACCCTTAGAAGTAAGTCTGTAGGAATGTATGCAGAGCTATACAGCTTTACAGTCTCTGTAGGACCTGAGAAAATAAAAACAGACACAGGTCTTCATGAGCTTAATTATTCTTGAGCATTTTACATGGATACATTGCATTAGCTATAATTTCTTAATCCTTCTAGTCAAAGGGCCTCCCAATTATTAAGTGTAGATCTGTCATGGAGTCTCCAAAGGAGCAGATGTAGAACTATCCATAGTTAAATCACCTTGTGGGGCCAGCGCTGTGGTGCACTAGGCTAATCCTCTGCCTGCGGAGCCAGCATCCCATATGGACACCGGATTCTAGTCCTGGTTGCTCCTCTTCCCGTCCAGCTCTCTGCTGTGGCCCAGAAAAAACAATGGAGGATGGCCCAGGTGCTTGGGCCCTTGCACTGCATGGGAGACCAGGAGGAGGCACCTGACTCCTGGCTTTGGATCAGCGTAGCTCCAGCTGTTGTGGCCATTTGGGAGGTGAACCATTGGATGGAAGACCATTCTGTCTGTCTCTCTCACTGTTTGTAACTCTACCTGTCAAATAAATAAATAAATCTTTTAAAATCACCTTGTAACCTGGGGAGACAGGAGGTAAATAGGGCTAAGCTTTGGCCCAGTTATATCTCTGATCATCTTCCTTAACACTTAATCTGACATCTCAGAGCTACTATACCTATTATAGAGCTTAATGTATAAAATCACACTCAGAGAGAAAAATAAGGAAATAACATTGTAAAATCTCATTCAGAGGTGAAAATAACAAACTAACATCATAAAATCCAGCTCAGAGGTGAAAGTAACAAGCTAATATAATAAAATATGATTTAATATACATTGCTCTATTAATCAGCCATGTAGTATGTGGTTGGTCATGGGGGCCACCACCTTGGGGCGGAGTCTGTTGCCCATCTTACTATGAGGGTGGAAGTTCCCATGGTGGGTCTCCATCTTGGGGCATAAGTCCCACCCTCCACGTAGAGTGGTATTCTAAAGTTCAACTGTAATGCTCAGAACATTTTTCTGATTCATTATTTATATTTCTTGCTGTGTTGATCTGACAAAGAACCCATTGAAATATATAAATTGCTCTGCTGAAGCCATCGTATACAAAGAAAATCCTCAGCACTATTGTACATAGTGAAATATATTTCTTTTCAATCATATGTAACACAAGTGTACATGCATTAACAATTGCTACTCATAGATTATTGGGATATCCAGCAATGATCACCACATCCAAATGTTTTGTTCTTTAAATTAAATAATAGATATGTCCATCCCAAAGCATAGAAAAAATTATAGCACAAAGAACTTCCCTTTGAGATCTCAATATTAGAATGTAAAAGTAGAGAAATGGTTTCACACCAGTGGGAAGAAACTGCACATTTCTCCTGATTGTAAGAACATGTTTCTTTCAGGATAGATATTGGAATCATTGTAATAATTCTACACTGGTGTTACTTGAGGGATTGGCAACTCAGCTTTGGAAGTAATAGAGAATCCAAATTGGCAAGACTCTACTCAAAAGAAGCCTTGCTCAAATCTCACTTGACCACACTTTGAAGCACTGTACAATGTACCTGAAGCGTACAAGTACCTGCTCTCTAGAAAAGAGCTGTCTTACACGGGGTGAACAGAAGGGAAGTTGCCACAGGAATACACAAACACATCTTGTCTTCTGGGTAGTGTGCATGGGTATTTTTGAGTAGTCAAGTTTTGTGTGTTTCTATGCATGTACTATGGCATTCCTAAAGATAAGTTTTCCTACTTTATACCTAATATTAATTACAATATCAAGGGGAATCTTCCCTACATGGGCACTTACTGCAAAACACTAAACATGAATAAGAATGTTTTTATGATTAAACTCCCCATTAGTAGCCACACAGCATAATTAATCTGCCCTGCAGCTCTATTGTGTGGTGATAGCTATGGGAATGAAAATGGCAACAGCCTTGTCATTTTGTTTGCTACCTAACAGTTGTAATCCCTCTATTTTCTATATATTGCCAGCTTCCTAGATTCCTTAAATGGCCAAATGTGATAATATCCAGGAAATCACTTTACAAGCTGTCCCATAAATAAATATGGAATGTCATCCAAGAAGTGACTATGGCATATTGAAAACATATTTTCACAACACGGTTGTACTTTATTCCAACTCTTATATTAGATTAAGTGACATCCGTTCTCTATTCTCATCTCTCTCATATACTTACACAACCAACTCCTTCTACTCTGGAATATACTATCCCTCAATTGAGGGAGAGGCTCCTCTACAACACAGAAGACTTAAGTGTGAGGAGGTATGTCAAACTTGGTAAAGTTCATGCCAGTGAAGGCCTGGAGTGTTAGAGATACTGTTCCTTACTTGATTATATTTTAATGCCTTTATTTTGAAAGAGCTCTGTCATATACTTAGCTATAAAACAATGTCACATGAAAAAAGAGTACTGCATGGAACATGATAAGGTTTCTATAATGAAGAGTTATATAATTCAAAATTATATCTAATAACAAATTTGGCAAGGTTGCAAGGATTTTTCACTTAAAAAAATCACACTGACATACAACTACAGTCCAGAGTATCAAAAAATGATGGACGAGTTAGCAAATCTGTGTCCATCCTTCCTTTTGAAGGTAGTAATTTATTTCAATGGTGTTTTCTCTTTATATTCCATTATTATCAATTACTATATTCACTGTGTTCAAGTGCTTACTTCAAAATGTATTTGCCACATTAAATGAAATTCTTATATAGTATTATCCATGTATCCAGTGTGTTTAAATGCATATGCACTGAAAAATAAATATAGCATATGTATTTATCACAATAAATAAATCATAGGTAAAGCTTACACTTTAATATTCACAAATGAAATTCAATATTTCAGGGGAAAGCCTTAACATAGGTATTTAATTTGTTCTAAGAAAAAAGGTTTTTTTTCAAATTAGGAGAAACATAGATTTCTGTTCAGAAAAATGAATAATCATGCAATTTTCATAAATCTTTAACACTCAAACATACACAGAGTGGGTGTTGGAAGAACATTCTCAATGAGAATATTTACCTATAATGTAAGTTTGCCTCATGAGCTCATCAGGACAGTGTCTCAAAGACATCCTGTACTTTCAAGATTAATGGTAAGGCTGGCACCATGGTTCACTAGGCTAATCCTCCTCCTGTGGTGCCGGCACCCCAGGTTCTAGTCCCAGTTGGGGCACCGCTTTCTAGTCCCAGTTGCTCCTCTTCCAGGCCAGCTCTCTGCTGTGGTCCGGGAAGACAGTGGAGGATGTCCCAAGTGCTTGGGCCCTGCACCTGCATGGGAGACCAGGAGGAAGCACCTGGCTCCTGGCTTTGGATCAGCACAGTGCGCCAGCCAGAGCAGCCATTTGGGGGGATGAACCAATGGAAGTTAGACCTTTCTCTCTCTCTGTCTCTCTCACTTTCTAACTCTGCCTGTCAAAAATTAAAAAAAAAATTAATTGGTAAGATAGTCCAGACATGCAGGTCATAAACAGATTTTAGTAAATTCTACAGCTAAGCTCAAAAGGCAAGGGTCTACTTTGATGGTACTATTTCTTTGTCTCCTCATGTTACACTATTTCCTTTCCTTAGCAATCTTACGTACTCATGGAAATTCTCAAGGATCATATTCTAGGTTCCAAAAGGTAAAGAGAGGAAGCTCAATTTTATGGAACATGAAACTAAAGCTTCTGTGAACAGTCCCTACATATTAGCGGAACTTTCTAACTGTAGGAGCCAACAACAACAAGTTATGAAAAATTTCATTACAGCAACTTTCCCAAAATGTCTAGAATGTAAATTTCTCATTTTAAGAGATAACCATTTAATACAACATAAGACTTTGAAATTTTAATCAACTTTAAGAAAATAATCAATTTTACTAGGATTACCATGAGTGCATTAGCTCGTCTTATAAAGAAATGACTTCAGAATTCTTTTATTTTTGAACTTCTCATTTTACACACTGTTTTGAAGGGCTCATAAGACAAACTCAACTAATGGAAGCAGAATAATTTCAGAAGAATGTCTTTTACTCACTTGTTGAAGTAAGGGAATCTAGTCTTCAAAATTATGACTATTACTTTGTTGATTGCATCAGGCTAGAGATACTCCTGTGGCATTCAAATCCATTCCTTAATGATGTCCGCTATTTATTCTAAAAATGAATTAATATTAATTTAATTATGTCATGATATAATATCATTATATTTATATATCAATATGATTGTAATATTTAAGAAGCCATTAGGACTTAGTGTAATACTTGCTTCTCTGAATTATTATTAACTGCATAACTAATGAGTATTCATATAAAAAACAGCTACTTTGGAAAAGAAAGCTGTATTAGCATTCTTTAGTTGAATAAAAAGACAAGTTTGAGCGGTGCACTCCAGATGTGGGGATCGCTTTGTTTCTTTAAAATGGAGCCAGCTACACAGGGACAATAATTGGAGAAAGAAGGAGAAATCACATCACCAGCCTTTGCAGGAGGGACTGTGCTTGGGAGGCTCAGACACCCCCCCCTTTTTTTTTTGGAAGCTGCATCATCCTTGCTGGGACAGAGGCAGGCAGGTCAGGCCAGAGAACTGATCTGGGTCCTTCACTGTCACTCTCAAAGTCTTACATAAAATTGTCTCCACATTCCATAGAAAAGCCATGGTTTTCCAGGAAAAATACAGACCTGAGACAATAGTTTATTTTGGCTGGAACTACAGTTCCCAAACTGAAGAGTTACTGCCGGAAATAGAAATGAGTTTGGAAAAAAGTTTCTCTGAACTGAGATGCAGGAAAGTGCTCCTGCATTAATTCTCTGGTGCTCTGGGACCCCAATCAAGGGTCCTTTGTTAAGAACCTCTCAAAGTGATGAGTCATTCACAGGAAGTGGGAAGCTTTGGGTCTGCAGTCTACTTACCAAGGGAATTCCCTTTTCCTCGGGCACCCCCTTGACAGCAGAGGTATAAAAAGGCAGCAGCAAGGCCTACCTGGTGATGATGAGGCATTGCCCAAGTGTGGGCAGCCAGGTCATTCACTCACTAAGATACAACCGCCCTGGGCTCTGGGCAGGGCTCTCAATTCCTTGAGTCCCCCAAGCACCTGCTGCTCCTGGGCATCCCCATCTTTGTTTCCCTGTGCTCTTTCCTTAAGCATGGCAACTGCTCCCTGGGCTGATCTCCTCTAGGATTCATCCCCATGTCTTCCACAATTCGCCATTGTCAACATGTTACTTACCAAGTGACTTCCACTCAACCCATATTTATTGAATATTTGCAGTGGGAGGTATTCTGTTCCTCACTAGGAAACTGATGAGTAAATAATATACCATGTGATTTAATTAAGTAGCTTATGGAAGTAGTGGGCTTTTGTTGGGTGGAGGGTGGGGTGTTGGGGGTATGGGAAGTGGGGGTGGTACAGGAGGGCAAATCATGAACAAGAATAAAAATAAGTTCATAAATATCTAGTAACATCAAAGTACTGATTGAGTGACTGAAGAGAGATGCAAACATCCATTGGTCATCAAAGAAGAAAAAGGCACATGCAACTGGGGAACCATGAAAAGCTTTCATGAGCAGATCAGGTGTACCACAGCTCTTAAAGAAAGGACAGAGCCTCTACAGTGGCAGAAAAGGGCTTTCCAGGTGACAAGAAATATAAAAGCAAAAAACATGAGCAGGAGGCATAAAACAGTATCTGGAGTACAAAATACAGATGGGAGCGATGAGAAACAGATTGCAGAATGATAGGTTAAGGCCATGCGGGGCCTTGAATGAATGACAAGCTGAGAGAGGCAGTTGTTTGTGGGCTGAAAAAGTGTTGTCACAACAGAGAGGAAGGGGGATGGCAAAAGTACAGGCATCCAATCTAGGGGACCATGGGCCCTGAAGACTAAACAGGGACATGGTGATGCTGACAAGCTATCATGAAGTCAGGAACGAGCTGAAGTCCAGCAGAGAGTCCAACATTCCGGGAAGAGTAGGGATAAATTTCACTCACCTAAAAAGACTAAAATGTTTTCCTGCCCCTTTTTTTCTACACTGCCAATAAAACTTAACTGCATATTATATTTGGTTTGGATTTTTTTTTCTATTCCAAAACCTCTAACAAACAATGAGTTGCCTATACACTTATTTGTTTTGTTTAGTGCTGTACTATATATACATATTTCTTTCCTGGGCTTCTAAAATATCCTGAATCTAATCATTAACATTTTTCTACATTTCCATACTTTTAATAAGCAATCTCAACTCATATATTCTAACATAATTGCACCCAGGGATATCTTTGCTAATGTTCAGTAGTAATAATGCCTTTTCCACCACACAAGGCTTACAGAGCAATCCTCAATTAATTCCCAACTAATCTTTATTTTAAAAAATTCACAAGTGAATAGTCCTCCTGCTTCTCACATCCTCATGCCCTTTGTTGGGGCAGCTTCATTGCACAATGTATGGCTGGAAACCCAGCAGGCCCAGATGTTTTCATGGGAGAGATGCTGCACCCCCTCAAAATTCTCTACGTCGACTCTCCGCAAATCCAAGATGAACGCTTTATCCCCACTGTCCTGCTAAAAGTGCTTCAAATCTCCTTTAGGAACTCCTTCTGCTTGTCAGCTACCTGATTGGCGATTCTGGAATTCAGACTGGAAATTCGAAAAGACTGAATCTTTTGTGAGGCTTTAAAAGTTAATGTTTCTATGTTGTTAATTGCCACTGTCTGATTCTATTAAGCTTTCTTACTTTTCTCCTGGAAATGCTAGCCTAGTTTCTGGCATGTTCCCCAACCTTTCCCAGAAAAATGGTCTCCTCCCTGTTCCTCTAGGGGCCTGGAATTCTCCCTAGTTGACCTTACATTTTTGAATATGTTTTTTTGTTTGCCTTCTCACTTCCACAATACCATTTTCTGACACTCATATCCATTGTTATGGTGCATTTGACTGCATTTTAATTGCGGAGCTACAACTTACTGATCTAACATCTCAGTATCTCTGAGTCCATTTGTCTTTTGATAACTGCCCAAATTCGATGTTTATACATTGTCCTCAATTAAGAATGACTTTAAGATGCATATTTGTCCTCAAATCTATGCTTGCATTTTCTTCTAAAAAACAGCTGGTTGATGCAAGTGTCTATTTTTAAAAAGTTCTTTTGTAAAATCATGCTCTTTTATGTTTCACTTTTAAAGATGCTTCATTTTTTATCATATTTAGTTTCTCTTGGTGTTGGAGTTCTCATAATCTCTTGTTCTGTTGAGAAGGTCCCTCTTTCAGCAGCTGAAGATTAAGAAGGTTGGTCCTTATGTCTAGACCAACAGGACACTTTAGTGGAAGGAAGGGTTCTGCACTTGCATTATCCCATACATTAGCCACACACAGCTATGGTGTGCATGGAATGTGGTTCATTGAATCAACAGATTGCATGTTTAAGTTTACCTAATTAAAATTTAAAAAGCCATAAGTGGCTAGTGGTTCCCTTACTACACAGCATGAAAGAGTATTATAATGAAACAGGCAGGAATGTTTGTGTCCCATGTGGATTGAGCACCTGGTTTTCAGTCACTGTTACAGTCCTGGCTTCGCTTCCAATTCCAGCTTCCTGCTAATGTATTGGGAGGCAGCAGGTAATGAATGAAAAACTTAAGTCAGGGCCACCTGTGGGGAGCAACTCGGACTAGACTAAGTTACTGGAATTAAGACTTATTCTATGCATCTGCTCTCCCACAATATGGCGCTGGGAGAGGAGGAAAAACAACTTTTACACAGCTGCCTCCAGTTTGACCAGTAACCTGCAGGAGCTGATCCTGCTCCTGATTGGAGGAGAGCAGCGTACTCGGCGTGTGGGTAGCAGAGTTGGGATTGGTGGAAGAGGACTATAAAGGAGGAGAGAGACAACATGCACCGGGAACATGTATCTGAAGGAACACCTGAGCAGCCCCCGAGAGAGCCGGCCGGCGGTGTGCCGCTCCCCGGCGGAAGTGGGGAAAGTGGCAGGGGGCACCGCCCTTCCACCTCTGGTAGCCAACCCGGGAAGAATCAGCAGCAAACCCGGGAAGGGCCGAGCAGACAAAAGAACAGCGCAGGGTCCTGTGTCGTTCCTCCGTGAAGAGGGGGAGCGACAGCCACCCACACAGGAGACCTGGATGGAGTTCCAGGCTTCTGGCTTTGCCCTGGCCCAACCCCAGCTGTGGCAGCCATTTGCAGAATGAATCAGCAAATAAGAGATCGCTTTCTGCCTGTGGCTGTCTCTCTGTTCCTCTGACTTTCAAATAAATAAAATAAAACAAATATTTTTATAAAAGGGAATATTACAATTATCACTGATAACCACAGATACAGCTGTGCATTGTAGTAAATCTGTAATGCCTTGTTGGGCAGACATGTCTGAAAAAAATGACATCCAGAGGACAAGTGCTTGTGTCTTAGGACTTCTCACTGAGAAAAGAGACTCTTCTTGTCTTGGAATTCTCAACCCTGATGGTGTGTAAGAATCACCTGGGGACTTTTTGTAGGCTGACAGTGTCCTGATGAAATGATGAGACACTTGGGTCTTGCACCAAATTACTGGGAAAAATGAGAACAGAGACTAGGATGGCAGAAATGAGCTGTCATTTGTCACATGCTGAGGAACACTGAACAGGACGTGCACATGTCCCATACCCCATTCTCCCATTTCATGCTATGATTTCCATGGATTGTCAAATTTAACACATGGCAGTTCCACTCTAGATGAACTTAATTGTAATCCAAGAGGCTTCTGTATCTTTGGAAAAGGCTTGTATTACTCCAGTGCTCACAAAGTTTGAGAATCACTGGTTTATGAAGAAGTCCTGCTGCACAGAGAATATGAACTATCTTTCCTTAAGAACCAAAGAGATCAGGAAAAAGGAATCAATTTAATAAACAATATTTATTTAAAAAAAAACACTCATCAAGGAGCAGGCTTTGTGGCATGGCTGGTTAAGCCACTGCTGGTGACATTGGCATCCCATATCAGAGTGCAAGTTTGAGTCCCAACTGCTCTGCTTCTAATCCAGCCTCCTGTTAATGCACCTTATGGTCCAAGTACCTGGGCTCCTGCTACCCATGTGGCAGACTAGAAAGGAATTCCTGGCTCCTGGTTGCTGGCTTTTGCCTGGACCAGCCCTGGCTGCTTTGGGTATTTGGGAAGTGAAGCAGTACATGGAAAACCTCTCTGTCTTTCTTTCCTTCTCTGTCACTCTGCCTTTCAAATTAGTAGATAAATAATCTTTTTATAAAAAGAAATAAAAAGACTGACCAAAATGCATTACCATGTGCATTATGTTAACTCCCTTACAGAAAATAATGGTAACTGTGTTGCACAAGTAGATTTGCCACCAACTTTCCTTTCTAGGTGGTTTATGGAACCTATCTCAGAAGATTCCATGGGAAGATTACTGATGGTCTGCCCGCCTTCCCTTTCCTTGTACTTTATTCACTGGCCAGGCCACCCATGTGGTCATCAGTGTCTCAGATCCATGGTTCTAATCCTGTAGCACTGTTTGACAAGGGTTAACAATAATCCTCTGCAAAGTGGATCATACAGACACAGACATCCTGAACTGAAGCAGCATCATTCTATCAAGGTCCTCATAAAAGGGATTTTTAATCTATTTTTTAAAGCCAGTGAATTTAAAAAATTTGAAAGCAGTTTATTTTTCTTTAACTCACCAATGTTTGTGCCACTATCAAATAGTACAATGCAGCTTGCTTAATAGTCCTTATTTTACCCAAATGTCCAATAATTTCAAGTTTTATTAGTACTTGGCATTTTAAAAAAGATGAGCTGACTATATATAATGTTCAACAATGCATAAATGTATAAATTGCATAAAGCTCAACAATGCATAACTCTGCAGAGATGGCTATAGCATCTCATGTCTCATCTAAAAGTAATGCCACAGGATATTCATACATATTGGTTAACAGGAAATTGGATTTCATAGTTACCAGATTATTAAAAGTATAGACACCTTATATTTTAAAATACACATTTTTAGCTTGGTATGATAAACTTTTTAATAAATGTGCACTTATTTTTGTCCAGACTTAATAAAAAATGGTAAATATATAACATATAACCAAAGGTATTAGATGTTAGAAAGCATCCATTGATATCAACCATTCACAAACACAAACAATGAGACTTTAGTGACTGTTCATCTACTTTTCCTGTGGGTTGAGCAAACATTTTCCAAGTTCACCCTACTACTGAAAACGTGGATCTGGGAGCCTCAGAAAATCTCAACCATGAAGGATTCATTCATCTTCAGAGCAGCAGTTTCTATACCAGAAGTAAGATTTGCCAAACAAATAGGATTTACCTGACTCTATGCAAGTAATAGTCTTTACTACCAGCGGAAAATGTGATGAGTAATTAGGGGGTATGCATCTGACAAGGTGTCATGCAGATTTTAATAAAAACAATGCATGCAGATTGGCAAAAAGATACTGCAGTCTGTGGGTTAAAAATAAATGAATCTGATAGGCAACAAGAGCTAAACACACACAGAGAGCATGTAAAACTAGTGAAATCTGGGTAATGTTGATGGATTGTATCAAAATGAATTTTCTGGTTGTGCTATTATATTGCAATTATTCAAGTTACTGCTGTTGGGGGAAGCTAGGTAAAGGATTTATAGGATACCTCTACATTATTTTTTTAAATACTGCTTGTGAATTTACACTTGTTCAAAATAGAGTTTTTGTAGTGAAGTGCTAAGCAGAAACAAGTCTATTGGACAAATATTTGTTAAAACCAAACAAAATCAATTATCAGTGCAAAAGTAATCAACTATTCAATAAAGGCTTTAATGATTGGGTTAAGAAATTCTAGATGAAAGCCTATGAATAGATACTCCAAAATTCTTATCAAAGGAAATCAGATAGTGAATACGCTACTACAATTCACTAGGGGTTCTTGGCTAAATGATGGATGCAGAACACCTTCTGGAAAATTTCCTAAATGAATCCTTCACAGTGAGTTCTAGGTACTCACATCATGAAGTAACAGAACACTGTCTTGAATGCTAATGATGTATAATCATGCTCTAAAGAATAATTTTGCCAGAAAAACACTGCACTCAATAAAACAAGATTACACTCAAGAGCCAGTCCAAGCAAAGTTGCGTAGTGTGTCAGCGATGGATATCAGGCACTTTGTGTGTCATATGCATCAAACTTTATGATTAAACATTTGTATAACAAGTGTGGAATAGCTTCAGGTTAATGCAGAATTCTAAGAAGATAAATGATCAACTCAACATATTACTGTGTGGTATAGTAAAGAAATCCTACAAGATCCCACTAGGGTAGATAAAAACAGATAAAAATACTCAGAGGACAGTTAACTTAGGAGTTCTGTGGGGAGGGGAATACATTAAATTCCAGAGACACAAAGTGGCAATAGGAATAAAATAAAGGATGATGTCAAACAGGATGAATTTGGTCCATGCTGAGTAGAATAAAGCCATGGCACTGAGGACCAAATGTAAGTGTAGATGAGAAGGAGAAGTCATCAATGGAGATCATTAATGTGAAGACATTTGGAAAGCAAATTAAAATTAGTTATGTAAAGCAGGGATTTTTATGTGTGTGTTTGGGATTAGAGTCATGATTGACAAAAAAAAAATGTGGAAAAATCAACCCTGTTTTCCACACTTGATTTTGAGAGTCTTGAAAACACAAGGATCTGGGATAACCATGAGAGGTCAGAGTTAGGGTCTTTGCAGAGTTCAGTGATTATTGGAGGAGGAAGGAACAGGTGGGTCTGGTGCGCACAGGTGATGGGAATATGATGTGGACCAGAGAAGGGGAGAAAGAAGGAAAGCATGTCTGCTTAGTGCAAACAAAATGGTCAATCATGGATATTTTTGAGCAGCTGCTGGACAAGATGACCATTCAATTTAAGAAACCAGCAGTTATCTAAGAATGAAGAGAGAAAGTTAAGCACTTGAGACAAGGAGGGGTTGCTTGGTATAATTGGAGCTATTTTATTTTATTACTTTATCTGGACAAAAAGACAAATAAAACTATAGGTAAAATTCAATTTCACAAAATTGCCTTAAAATAAAAAAAAATTTGAAGAGGAAATAGATTCTTCAATTCATCAATGGTTATCCAAAATATTATTCTATTTATGGAAAGTATCTCTAACTTATAATAGATCCCATGTGTATATGACCAGATATCACACATTAAAAAGCTATGAGGTGTCGGCCGGGGCGCGGCTCACTAGGCTAATCCTCCACCTTGCAGCGCCGGCACACTGGGTTCTAGTCCCGGTCGGGGCGCCGGATTCTGTCCTGGTTGCCCCTCTTCCAGGCCAGCTCTCTGCTGTGGCCAGGGAGTGCAGTGGAGGATGGCCCAAGTGCTTGGGCCCTGCACCCGCATGGGAGACCAGGAGAAGCACCCGGCTCCTGGCTTCGGATCAGCGCAGTGCGCCGGCCACAGCACGCCAGCCGCGGCAGCCATTGGAGGGTGAACCAATGGCAAAAGGAAGGCCTTTCTCTCTGTCTCTCTCACTGTCCACTCTGCCTGTCAAAAAAAAAAAAAAAAAGGCTATGAGGTGTCAAAAATATTCAGGCACTTTGTTAGCAGGAGCTACATCACTGGAATGTTCAAAATCTGAAGCTAAGAAAATGTATCGGTGTTTATATTCATAAAACAAGGATGAAAAATGACTTAGGTAATCATAAAACCTGATTCAGAGAATGGTATCTTCCACCCAAGTAAAGCGTTTTGTCAAATTTCATTGTGTTCACTCAATGGCAGTGGCCAACATTTTAAATGATGCTGAGATTTATTTTTATTGGGAAGGCTAAAACTTAAGGTTTCAATAGGGGCACCGGTTTGAGTCCTGGCTGCTCCACTTCCGATCTAACTCTCTGCTATGGCCTAGGAAAGCAGTAGAAGACAGCTCAAGTCCTTGGGCCACTGCACCCGCGTGGGAGACCTGGAGGAGGCTCCTGGCTCCTGGCTTCGATATATTTCCAGTGTTGTGATAAAAGCCAATGTTTTCAAGCACAGAGCAAAGAGGGGTAACGAACAAAACATGTTTTCTTTTTAAGTTTAAGAGTAGAAATCAGCTTACAGGGTGTCAACATAATAGCCTCCATTCATAGTTACTATTAAATAAAGATTCAATGTTAAATATTTAGCATCAAATTTCTAATCTGAGGGAAAACTTGTATATTGTCATATCTTGCGCTTAATGGTTTTCCTTTTCAAATATTTTAGAGACTTACACAGAACTGGAAAATATTCCCATTTTTATTTACATTCTTCCTTTCATTCACTGATGACTTTCAACAATAAAGCATCTTCATTTCGAAGAGTTCTTACCCCAAAATTAATCTACTACTCCAAGAAAAAGATTCTATAGCTTTGAGACTTTTAAATTGTTCAACATTATCCTTAATCTTTGAGATGCAACAGGGTATTTTTTCTACTCTAAAGCAAATACTAAAATACACAACTCAGTAACACAGAAATGAATAGTAAAACACAATGATGGAATATCTAGGAAAAATTACAATATGATGCACAGTTTGAGTAAGATGTAACTTAGAGTTTAACTTTCAATTTATTAAGTGCACTGTGTACCTGTCATTCTACAATGCCAAGCATATAGACAAACACTGTTCCACAACAAATGTTTTATGAGTTGGTAGCTATAAATAAAATATTTGCCATTCTACAAAAATCTAATATAATGCAACATCTGATAAAATTCATGTCCTCAAATCATGTCCTGTTTTGGATTAAGTTCTGATTTTTAGGAAATACATACTTATATTCACTAATTTGAAAGAACATACTTACAATATACATTTTATATCCCCCACAAAAAAAAAAAAGCTAGCATTACACCAATCAATCAATTTTAGTTATTTTAACTGAAAGCGGGCAGTTTATACCCTGTTGCCACACTGCTTGGAGAACAATCAAATGTAATGGAAGCCAAGCAATTGACACTATTTATAGACATTCTCAGAACCACCTACTTTGTATTGATTGTTTTAAGCACCACTGTAAACTTTCAATTTTTAAGAGTCCCTTTGAAGATGTAGCAGACGTTGGCTTGCTAATCATGCTGGAAAGCATAGCGGGTTCAAAGTTACAAAAATGTTAATACATAAATTAGTATTAAACTTGGTTATTTTCAATTGTCAATAAACTATAATGAAGGCCTAAAGTCCATAAATATTTGTTTCTGAACCCCTAAGCTTCTATGATTTGTACATGTGTGCATTCATGTGTGTTTGTGAAAGGGAAATGCATATAAATGCATACTGGGAAATGTTACACATTGTACTTTTAGCATCATTACTATGGATACAGATGTGAGATTTATAAATATTTGGGTGCTTTTCAATATTTCTAGTGATTCAAATGCTGTTAGAATTTAGCATGGTCATTAACACTACATGTACAGTTCAGTGTTAGATTCAGGCATTCAGACTTTACCATAGTTGTATGCATCATGTTCACTCTCCACTATAACTAGACAGTGATTATAAACTTCATGACCAAATGCACATGATCTCCTGATGCATGATCTGCATTTTACTTAACACAATTTCAATTTTCCAGAGTTCAGAAATCAACTTCATTGTAGGTTTTAGAAATATTAGATGGAGCAGGGGCAGGCCCTGTAGGGCGAGGAGGGAAGCGGGGTCCCGCACTTGAGGGCAACAAGGGGAGCTGGGCCCAGGCCCTGGAGGGCAAGAAAGCCAGAGGGTCAGGGCCTGAAGGCGGGGAAGGGAAGGGAGCCTGGTACAGGATGGTGAGGAGGGGAGCAGGGCCTGGCCCTGGGGGGTGAGGAAGGGAGAAGAGCCTGGACCTGGAGGGTGGCAAGGGGAGCACGGACCAGGCCATGTAGGGCAAGGAAGTGAGCAGGGTCTGGCCCTGGAGGATGGAGAGGGGAGCAGGGAAGGACCACGGAGGGTGAGGAGGGGAGCAGAGCCTGGCCCTGGAGGGTGAGGAGGGCACCAGGGCCTGGCCCTGGAGGCAAGGAGGTGAGCTGGGCCTGGACCTGCATGGCGAGGAGGGCACCAGGGCCTGGCCATGGAGGGCAAGGATGGGATCAGGGCCCAGGCCATGGAGGGCGAGGAGGGGATCAGGGCCAATCCCTGGAGGGCGAGGAGGGGAGCAGGGCCCAGGGCCTGGAAGGCGAGGAGGTGAGCAGGGCCTGTCCCTGGAGGGAAAGGAGGGGAGCAGAGTAGGCCCTGGACAGCGGCAGGAGGAGCAAGGCCTGGCCCTGTAAGGCAGCAAGAGATGTGAGGCCTGGCCCTGGAAGGAGAGAAGGGGAACGGGGCCCATGCCCTGGAGGACAGCAATGCCCATTCAAGAGGGGCATGGGGCCTGGCCCTTCAGGGCAAGGAAGGTAGCAGGGCTCGGCCCTAAAGGGCGAGTAGGGGACTACGGTCCTGCACTGGAAGGCAGCTAGGGGAGAAGGGCCCGGCACTGGAAGGCAAGGAGGGGAGCAGGGCCTGGCCCTGCAGGGTGGCAGGGGGAACAGGGCCTGGCCCTGGATGACAGCAAGAGGTGCAGGGCCTGGACCTGGAAGGCAAGGAAGGGAGGGGGGGTCCATGCCCTGGAAGGCGAGGAGGGGAGCAGGGTCTGGCCCTGGAGGGTGAGGCGGGGAGCGTGGTCCTGCCCTGGAGGGCGGCAGGTTGAGCAGGGGCCGGCCCTGGAGGGCGGCAAGAGGAGCAAGGCCTGGCCCTAGAGGGCAACATGGGGAGCGAGGGCCATGCCCTGATTGGCAGCGATGCCTGTTTATGAGGCCTGGGCTCTGTTCCCCTCTTCACCCTCCAGGGCCAGGCCTTTCTCTCCTCAGGAACAGCCATCACTGCCCTCCAGGGCATGGGCCCTGCTCCCCTCCTCACCTCCAGGGCCTGACCCCACTCCCCTCCTCTTTCTCCAGGGCTGGACCTTCCCCCCCTCCTCGCCCTCCAGGGCCTGGGGCCTTGTGCCCTCCTCACCCTCTAAGGGCCAGGCCCTGTTCCCCTCAGGCATGGCCATCGGGCCCTGCAGGGCATGGGCCCCACTCCCCACTTCACCCTCCAGGTCCAGGCCCACTCTTCATGCCGCCCTCCAAGGCTGGACTCTGCTCCCATTCTCACCCTCAGGGCCAGGACCTGCCCCTTTCAGACATGGCCATCACTGCCCTCCAAGGCTTGGGCCCCACTCCCCTCCTCACCCTCCAGGGCCAGGCCCGCTCATCTTGCTTTCCTCCAGGGCAGGGCCCTGCTCCCCCACTGCCCTCAAGTGCAGGACCCCACTCCCCTCCTTGCCCAAGAAGGCCGGGCCCCACTTCCCTCCTCGCCCTCCAGGGCCAGGCCCTGCTCCACTCTCCTCCCTCCATGGCTGGCTGGGCCCCGCTCCCTTTGCCGCCCACCAGGGCCAGGTCCTGCTCCCCTCCTAGCCCTCCATGGCCCTGCCCTGCATACCTCCATGCCCTCTAGGGCAAGGCCCCACTCCCCTCTCTCATGGCCCTCACTTCTGTCCTGGGCATGGGCCATGCTCCCCTCACTGCCTTCCAGGGTCTGACCCTGCTCTCCTCCTTGCACTCCAGGGCCAACCCTGCTGCCTTCCTCACCCTCCAGGGCTAGGCCCCGCTCACATGTATACCCTCCAGGACCTGGGCCCACTCCCCATGATGCCCACCAGGGTCAGGCCTCGCTCTGCTACTCAGGCTCCAGGGCCCAGCCCTGCTCCCCTCCTCACCCTCCAGGGCCAGCTCTGCATCCCTTCTACCATCCCAGGCTAGGCCCCCCTCCCCTCCTCGCCCTCCAGGGTCAGGCCCCACTCCCCTCTGGCACGGCCATCACTGCCCTCCAGGGCATGGGCTCTGCTCCCCTCCTCGCCCTCCAGGGCCTGAGCCCTGCTGCCCTCCTCACCCTCCTTGCCATCCATACTTGCTCCCCTGCTTGCCATCCATGGTGCTGTCCCCTCCATTCGTTGCCCATCAGAGCTTGACCCCACTCCCATCCACACTCTCCAGGGCCTGACCCCGCTCCCCTCACTGCCTTCCAGGGCCTCACCCAGAAATCCTCGCCACCAACCAGGGTCTGACCCTGCTTCCCTATTCACCCTCCAAGGCCTGGCCCTACTCACCTCCATGCCCTCCATGGACTAGGACCCACTCACCTCACTGCCTTCCAGGGACTGGCCCTATTCTCCTCACCACCCTCTAGGGCCTGACCCCGTTCCCTCCCTCGTTCCCCAGGGCTGGACCATGCTCCTCTCCTTGCCCTCCAAGGCCTGGGGTCCAGTGCCCGCCTCACCCTCCAGAGCCTGGGGCCTGGTGCCCTCCTCACCCTCCAGGGCCAGGCCATGTTACCCTCAGGCATGGCCATCAGTGCCATCCAGGACATGGTCCCTGCTCCCCACTTTGCCCTCCAAGGCCAGGCCGCTCCTCTTGCCTGCCTCCAGGGCAGAGCCCTGCTCCCCCACTACCCTACAGTGCAGGACCCCAGTCCCTTCCTTGCCCTCCAGGGCTGCGCCTTGCTCCCCAACTCACCCTCTAGGGCCTAGACCCAGCTCCCCTCCTTGCCCTCCAGGACCACGCCCTGCTCCCCTCTTAACCCTCCATAGCCCTGCCCTGCATTACTCCATGCCCTCTAGGGTAAGGCCCCATTCCCCTCAGTCGTGGCCATCACTACCCTCCTGGACATGGGCCCTGCTCACCTCACTGCCTTCTAGGGCCTGACCCTGCTCCCCTCCTCGCCCTCCAGGGCCTTTCCTGCTGCCTTCCTTGCCCTCCAGGGCCAGGCCCGGCACCCCTCCTTACCATCCGGGCTAGGCCCCCCTACCCTCCTCACCCTCCAGGGTCAGGCCCCACTCCCCTAAGGCATGGCCATCACTGCCCTCTAGAGCATAGGCCCTAGTCCCCTCCTCGCCCTCCAGGGCCTGTGCCCCATTCCCTCCTTACTCTCCAGGGCCTGAGCCCCACTGCCCTCCTTACCCTCCGGGGCCAGGCCCCGCTCCTCTTGCTGCCAAAAAGGTCCAGGCCCTGCTCCCCCTGCCACCCTCCAGTGCAAAATCCTGGTCCCTACCTTGCCCTCCAGAGCCAGGGCCTCTCCCCTCCTCAACCTAAAAGGCCAGTCCCTGCTCCCCTCCTCACCCTCCAGGGCCAGGCCCGACTCCCTCCTTGCCCTCTTGGGCTTGGCCACACTCCCCTCAGGAAGGGCAACACTGCCCTTCAGGGCATAGGCCCTGTTCCCCACCTCACGCTCCAGGGCCAGGCCCCACTCCCCTTGCAGCCCACCAAGGCTGGTCCCTGCTCCCCTCCTAGTCGTCCAGTGCCTGGCCCCTGCTCCTATTGCCCCCGACCAGGGCCAGACCCTGCTTCCCTCCTCGCCCTCCAGGGCCTGGGACCACTCCCCTTGATGCCCACCAGGGTCGGGCCTCGCTCCGCTACTCACGCTTCAGGGCCCAGCCCTGCTCCCCTCTTCATCCTCCAGGGCTGGGCCCTGCACCCCTCCTTACCATCCGGGCTAGGCCCCCCTCCATTCCTTGCCCTCCAGGGTCAGGCACCACTCCCCTCAGGCACTGCCATCACTGCCCTCCAGGGCATGGGCCCCGCCCCCCTCCTCATCCTCCTGGGCCTGTGCCCCATTTCCCTCCTTGCCCTCCAGGGCCTGGCTCTGCTCAACTCCATGCCCTCCAGGTCCTGCCCCACTCCAGCTCCACTCACTGCCCTGCGTGGCCTGACCCAGTTCCCTTCCCTGCCCTCCAGGGCCTGACCCCGCTCCCCTCCACTCCCTCCAGGGCCTGGCCCAGATCCCCTCGCTGTCAACCAGGGCCTGACCCTGCTCCCCTATTCGCCCTCCAAGGCCTGACCCTGCTGCCTTCCTTGCCCTCCAGGGCCGACCTCCGCTCACCTGCACGCCCTCCAGGGTCCATTACAGAACCCTGCTCCCTTCCTTGCCCATGAGGGCCAGGCCCCACTTCCCTCCTCAACCTCCAGGGCCAGGCCCTGCTCCACTCTCCTTACTCCACGGCTGGCTGGGACCAGCTCCCCTTGCCACGCACTGGGCCCTGCAACCCCCGCCTCCCTCCAGTGAAGGACCCCACTACCCTCCTTGCCCTCCAGGGCCACGCCCTGCTACCCTCCTGGCCCTCTAGGACCTGGACCCTGCTGCCCTCCTAGCCCTCCATGGCCTTGCCCTGCATACCTCTACGCCCTCTAGGGCAAGGCCCCACTCCCCTCAGTCATGACCATCACTTCCCTCCTGAACATGGGTCCCACTCCCCTCACTGCTTTCCAGGGCCTGACCCTGCTGCCTTCCTTGCCCTCCAGGGCCTGGGCCTTCTCCCCTTGATGCCCATCAGGGTCAGGCCTCGCTATGCTACTCAGGCTCCAGGGCCCAGCCCTGCTCCCCTCCTCACCCTCCAGGGTCAGGCCCCACTCCCCTCAGGCATGGCTATCACTGCCCTCCAGGGCATGGGCCCCACTCCCCTCCTTGCCCTCCAGGGCCTGTGCCCCATTCCCTCCTCACCCTCCAGGGCCTGGCTCTGCTCACCTCCATGCACTCCAGGGCCTGGGCCTCATTCCTTCCACACGCTCCAGGTCCTGACCCCGCTTCCCTCCTTGCACTGCATGGCCCTGCCCTGATCCACTTGCTGCCCTCCAGGGCCTGATCCCATTCCCCTCCATGCCCTCCAGGGCCTGACCCCGCTGCCCTCCCTGCCTTCCAGGGCCTGGCCGAGATCCCCTCGCCACCAACTAGGGCCGGCCCCGCTCCCCTACTCGCGCTCCAAGGCCTGGCACTGCTCACATCCATGCCCTCCATGGCCTGGGCCCCAATCCCCTCACTTCCTTCCAGGGCCTGGCCCTGTTCCCCTCGACACCCTCCAGGGACTGACCCCGCTGCCCTGCTGGCCCTCCAGGACCTGACCCGCTCCCCTCCTCGTTCCAGCGCCCGGCCCTGCTCACATCCACGCCCTCCATGGCCTGGGCCCTGTTCCTTCCTAGCTCTCCAAAGCCTGGGCCCAGTTCCCTCCTCACCCTCCTGGAACAGACCCTGCTCCCCTCCTCACCTGCAGGCCTAGGCCCTGCTGCCCTCCTCACCTCCAGGGCCAGTCCCTTCTCTCCTCAGCCATCACTGCCCTCCAGGGCATGGGCCCCACTCCCCTCCTCACCTCCAGGGGCAGGCCTGCTCCTCTTGCCAACCTCCAGGGCAGGACCCTACACCACCCCCGCCTCTCTCCTGTGCAGGACGCCACTCCTCTCCTTTCCCCAGAGGACCGGGCACTGCTCCCCTCCTCGCCCTCTAGAGCCTGGACCCTGCTACCCTCCTTGCTTTCCAGGGAAGGGCCTTGCTCCCCTCCTAGCCCTCCAGTGCTGGGCCCCACTCCCCTTACTGCCCACCAGGGCCTGACCCAGCTCCTCTCCTTGACCCCAAGGCCTGGCCATGCTCACCTACATACCCTCCATGGACTGGGCCCCGATCCCCTCACTACCTTCCAGGGTCTGACCTTGCTCGCCTCTTTGCTCTCCAGGACGTGGCCCTTCTCACATCCATGCCCTCCATGGCCTGGGCCCCGTTCCTTCCTAGCTCTCCAGAGCCTGGTCTCAGTTCCCTCCTCGCCCTCCAGGACTGGACCCTACTCCTCTCCTCACCTCCAGGGCCTGGGTCCCGCTCCCCTCCCTTACCTTCCAGGGCCTGGCCCAGATCCCCTCACCACCAACCAGGGCCTGACCCTGCTCCCCTCCTCACCCTCAAGGACCTGGCAATGACACATCCATGCCCTCTATGGCCTGGCCCTGATCCTCTCGCCACCCTCCAGGGCCAGGCCCTGCCCCCTCCTTGCACTCCAGGGCTGGGCCCTCTCCGCTAATTGCACCCAAGGACCAGGCACTGCTCCCCTCCTCACCATCCTAGGCAAGGCCCCACTCCTCTTCTTGCCCTCACGGCCCAGGCAGTTTCCCCTCCTTGCCCTCCAGGGCTTGGCCCCCATCCCCTCTCACCCTAAAGGGCAGGGCCACACTCCCCTCATCACCCTCCAGGGCCTGACCCCAGCTCCCTTCTACGCCCTCCAGGACCAGGCCTCACTCCCCTCCTCGCCCTCAACAGCCTGTACCTAGCTCCCCTCCTCGCCCTTCAGGGCTGGGCTCTGCTCCCCTCCTCACAGTCCAGGGCCGAACCCCACTCACCTCAGGAACATCACTGCCCTCCAGGGCATAGGTCCCGCTCCTCTCCTCACCCTCTATGGCCAGTCCCCGCACCTACTGCCACCCTCCAGGGCCAGGCCCAGCTGCCCTTGCTGCCCACCAGGGTCAGGTCCTTCTACCCTCCTAGGCCTCCAGGGCCTGGCCATGCTCCCCTCCTCACCCTCCAGGGCCAGGCCCTACTCCCCTCCTCACCATCCTGGGCCAGGCCCCACTCCCCTCCTCCTCCAGGGCCTGGGAGCTAATCCCCTCGCTGCCTTCTAGGGCCAGGCCCTGCCCTCTCGTTGTCCTCCAGGACCGACCCTCCCCTCCCCTAATCGCCCTCATGGACCAGGCCCTGCTCCCCTCCTTGCCTTCCAGGGCCTGGGCACTGCTGCCTTCCTCACCCTCCAAGGCAAGGAATGGAGCAGGTCTCATATCCTGGAGAGCATGATGGCCATGCCTGAGGGGAGTAGTTCTTGACCTTGGAGGGTGAGGAGGGGAGCGGGACAGAACTTGGAGGGCGAGGAGGGGAGCGGAGTCAGGCCCTGCTTGGTGGCAAGTGGAACGGTCCATGAACTGGAAGTGGAGAGAGAATGGGGCACAGGCCCTGGAGAACAAGAAGGGGAGCAGGCCCATGTCCTGGAGGGCAGTGATGGCCGTGCCTGAGGGGAGTGGGGCCTGACTCTAGAGGGTGAGGTGGGGAGGGGGGTCTAGCTTAGGATTTTAAGGAGGGGTGCGGGGCCTGACCCTGCAGGGCAAAGAGGGGAGCAGGGCTGGGCCATGGAATATGAGAGGGGAGCGAGGCCAGACTCTGTGGGCATCAAGGGGAGCAGGCATAGACCCTGGAGAGTGAGCAGGGCAGCATGGCCTGGCCCTGGAGGGTGAGGAGGGTGCTGGGCCCAATCCTAGAGGGAGTTCAGGGGAGTGTGGCCCAGCCCCTTAGGGCAAGGAGGGGATGGGGCCCAGGCCCTGGAGGGTGAGGAGGGCCTGGGCCCTCCAGGGTTGGGTGTTCCTGAGGGGAGAAGGTTCCGGTCCTGGAGGACGAGGAGAGCCCAGGCTCTGGAGGGCTAGGAAGAAACGGGGCCCAGGCCATGGAGGGCGTGGATGTGAGCAGGGCCAGGCCCTGAAAGGCGAGGAAGGGAACGGGGTCAGGCCCTCTAGGGCAAGGATGGGAGTGGGGGCAGGTCCTGGAGGCTACAGAGGGGAACAGGTCCAGGTCCTGGAAAGCAGTGGGGGGATTGGGGCCCAGGCCGATGATGGCATGGATGTGAGCAGGGCCAGGTCCTGGAAGGCGAGGTGGGGAACAGGGCCTATGCTCTGGAGGGCAGTGATGCCCTTCCTGAGGGGAGTGGGCCCTAGCCTGGAAGGCAGTGCGGGGAGTGAGACCCAGGCCCTGGAGGGTGAGGAGGGGAGCAGGGCCCAGTCCCAAGAGGGCAAGGAGGGGAGCGGGTCCCAGGCCCTGGAGGGCGAGGATGGGAGCAAGGCCTGACCCTGTAGGGTGATGAGGGGAGCTGGCCCGGCCCAGGAGGTCAAGGAAGGGAGCTGGGCCTGGACCTGAAGGGTGAGTTGGGGAGTGGGACCCAGGTCCTGGAGGGTGAGGAGAGGAGAGGGGTCAGGCCCTGGAGGGTGGCGAAGGGAACAGGGCCAGGCCCTGGAAGGCAGTGAGGAGAGCGGGACCCAGGTCCTGGAGGGTGAGGAGGGGAGCAGTGTCCTATACTTGAGGGCAACATGGGGAGCAGGGTCCGGCACTTGAAAGTGGCAAAAGGAGTGTAGCCTGCCCCTGGAGGGTGAGGTGGGGAGCAGGGCCCAGGCCCTTAAGGTCAGTGATGCCCTTCCTGAGGGGAGTGGGCCCTAGCCTGAAGGCAATGCGGGGAGTGAGACCGAGGCCCTGGAGGGTGAGGAGGGGAGCAGGGCCCAGTCCCAAGAGGGCAAGGAGGGGAGCGGGTCCCAGGCCCTGGAGGGTGAGGATGGGAGAAAGGCCTGACCCTGGAGGGTGATGAGTTCACCCGGCTCTGGAGGTCAAGGAGGAGATCGGGGCCTGGCCCTGGAGGTTGAGGAGGGGAGTGGGGCCCATGACCTGGAGGGCAGTGTTGGCTGTTCCCGAGGGGAGAAGGTCCTGGCCGTGGAGGGTGAGGAGGGCAGCAGGGCCTAGGCCTGGAGGTGAGGAGGGGAGCAGGGTCAGGTCCTGAAGGGCGAGGGGGGGAGTGTTGTCAGGAACTGGAGGGTGAGGAGGGGTGAGGGGACAGGCCCTGGAGGCTGGTGAAGGGAACGGGGCCAGGCCATGGAGGGCGTGGATGTGGAGGGCGAGGAGGGGAGCGGGGACAGTTCCTGGAGGGTGAGGAGGGGAATGGGGCCAGGCCCTGGATGTTGGTGAGGGGAATAGTTCTAGGCCCTGGAAGGCAGTGAAGGTATCGGGGCCCAGACCATGGAATGCATGGAGGTGAGCAGTGTCAGGCCTTGGAGGGCGATGCGGGTGGTGTGCCTAGGCCCTGGAGGGCAAGGATGGGAGCAAGGCCTGACCCTGTGGAATGAGGAGTGGTGCTGGGCCCAGCCCTTGAGGGCGTTGAGGGGAGCATGACCTGGCTTTTTAGGGCAAGGTAGGGATGGGGACCAGGCCCTGGAGGGTGACAAAGGGAACTCAGTGGCCTGTGAGGGGAAGGAGAGGATGGGGGCCTGGCCCAGGACTGTGAGGAGGGGAGCTGGGCCTGGTCCTTGAGGGCAATTAGGGGAGGGAGGGCTGGCCCTGGAGGGCAAAGAGGGGGCAGGGCCTGGCCCTGGAGTGCTGGGAGGGGACCAGGTCCTAGGCCCTGTAGGCGGAGGTGAGGAGGAGGGCCTGGCCCAGGATGGTGAGGAGGGCAATAGGGCATAGCCCTGGAGGGCGAGGAGGGGAGCAGGGCATGGCCCTGGTGGGCAACAAGAGAACAGCCCAGGCCCTGGTGGGCAAGGAAGTGAGAAGGGTAAGCCCCTGAAGCTTGGCGAGGGGAGCAGGGCAGGGCAATGGAAGGCATAGAGGGAAGCAGCGTCCTGCACTGGAGGGCAGCAAGGGGAGCGGGTCCGGCCCTGGAGGAAAGGAGGGGAGCAGGGCCCAGGCCCTGGAGGGCGAGGAGGGGAGTGGGGTCCTGCCCTGGAGGGCAAGGAGGGGAGCGGGGTCCTGCACTGGAGGGCAGCGTGGGGAACAGGGCCCAGGTCCTGGAAGGCAACAGGTGAGCTGGGCCCGGCCCTGGAGGTGAAAGATCTGAGCCTGGATCACGGTTCACCTATTTTAGACTGGGCCTCCATCTTGTTATTTGGGCCTGATAGCTCCCCTCCTCACTCACCAGGGCCTGGGCCCTGCTCCCCTCAGCGCCTTCCAGGGCCAAACCCAGCTCCCCTCCTTGCCCTAAAGGGCCTTGGCCTGCTCCTCTGCTTGCCCTCCAGGGACTGGGCCCCGCTCCCCTCCTTGCCTTCCAGGGCCAGAAAAGGCTCTCCTAAGTTGCAGGCCTCCTCGCCCTCCAGGGCCGGGCCCAGCTCAGCTTGCTGCCTTCCAGGGCTGGAGGATGCTCCCCTCACAGCCCTCCAGGTCCGGACCCCGCTCCCCTCCTCACACTCCAGGGCCTGGGCCTTGCTCCTCTGCTCGCTCTCGAGGGGCTTGGCCCCACTCCCCTTCTTGCCATCCAGGGAATGGGCCCCGCTCATGTCATCACCCTCCAGGGCTGGACCCCGCTCCCTTCCTCGCTATCCAGAGTCTGGGCCCCGCTCCCCTCCTCACTCTCCAGGGACGGCCCCACTCCCACCTCACACTCCAGGGCCCATGCTGTGCTCCCCTCACTGCCCTCCAGTGCCGGACCCTGCTCCCCTCCTCGCTCTCCAGGGATGGGTGCCACTCCCCACCTCGCACTCCAGGGCCTGTGCCCTGCTCCCCTAGCCACCCTACAGGGCTATACCAGGCGCCACTCGCTGCCCTCCATGGCCAGACCCCACTCCATCCTCGCCCTGCAGGGCCTCGGCCCTGTCCCACTTCTCTCCCTTCTGGGAGAGACCCCACTCCCCTCCTGGCCCTCAAGGGCCTGATCCCTGCTCCCCCATCACCCTCCTGGGAGTGGGCCCTGCTCCCCTTGCAGCCCTCCAGGATCAGACCCTGCTCCCGTCCTCACTCTCCAGGGCCTGGGCCCTGCTCCACTCCTAGCCCTCCAGGGCCTGGGCCCTTCTCCACTCCTCGCCCTCTTGCCAAGCTCTGCTGCACTACTCGCCCTTCAGGGCCTGGCCCTGCTCCCCTCCTCACCCTCCAGGGTCTGGGTCCAGCTCCCTTCATCGCCTTCCAGGGCCAGACCCCGCTGCCCTCCTTGCCCTCCAGGCACTGGGCCCAGCTCCCATCCTCCCCCTCCAGAGCCGGACTCAGCTCTGCTCCTCATTCTCCGGGCAAAACCCCGCTCCCCTCTGGCCCTCTAGAGCCTGGGCCCACTCCCCTCCTTGCCCTCCAGGACCTGGCCCTGCTCCCCTCTGGCCCTCCAGGGCCTGGGCCCCACTCCCCTCCTTGCAATCCAGGGGCAGACTCTGCTCCCCTCCTCAGTCTCCAGGGCCTGGGCCCTGCTCTACTCATGACCTCCAGGTCTGAAGCCCGCTCCCCTCCTCGCCCTCCAAGTCCTGGGCCTTGCTCCCCTCCTTGCCCTTTTTCCTTTTACCTGCTCTGACTCCCCATACTGAAGGCCTCAATGAACGCCCATGCAAATACAGCCTGTTCAGGCTGCACTGCTTCACTCTGCAGTCTGTTCATCAGGAACTCCATGCAGTCACTGCCACAATTCTCCTGCTTCTTAAAGCTGTTCTGACCCACAGCTGATTTTAATTTCCTCCCACTCTACCTCGTTAATGAGCTCTACCCTCTTCCCCCCAGCCCTCCAGCCCACTACTCTCCTAAGATAGAGAATCTGCAACAATCTTGCCTCACTGCCAGCCATTCCTACCAGGTGTGAGAAGAGCAATTTTCAACTAGAAAAAATTATATCCCTCTTAAAACCTATCACTATTCACCAAATGTATCGATTCAGATGTAAGCAATTATTTTATTTCGCTCTCAACCATTCAGAGAACATACAGATGTATGCACATATGACATTCCTGATGGATGTATCTAAAAATAAATTTCTATTTAATATTAACCTATGAAAACAGATCATAACAATATGCTCCTGAATTATTTGGAAACAGAGTCACTAAGTAGTTTCTATACAAGTGTTACCTATTAAATCTCCTTTTTATAATTTCTTTCAGTGCTAGTTGCTTATAGCATTCATAAAAGTATATAATCTTGTGGCCAGCACTGTGATGTAGCAGGTAAACACATCACCTGCAGTACTGGCATCCCATACGGGTGCTGGTTTGAGTCCTGGGTGCTCCACTTCTGATCCAGATCTCTGCTATGGCCTGGGAAAGAAGTAGAAGATGGCCCAAGTCCTTGGGCTCCTGAACTCCCATGGGAGACCCAGAAGAAGCTCCTGGCTTCTGGCTTTGGATCAGCACAGCTCCAGCTATTGTGTTCATCTGGGGAGTGAACCAGAAGATGGAAGACCTCTCTTTCTCTTTCTCTTTCTCTTTCTCTTTCTCTTTCTCTTTCTCTTTCTCTTTCTCTTTCTCTTTCTCTTTCTCTTTCTCTTTCTCTTTCTCTTTCTCTTTCTCTTTCTCTTTCTCTTTCTTTCTCTTTCTCTTTCTCTTTCTCTTTCTCTTTCTCTTTCTCTTTCTCTTTCTCTTTCTCTTTCTCTTTCTCTTTTTCTCTGCCTCTGCCTCTGCCTCTGCCTCTCTGTAACTCTGACTTTTAAATAAATAAATAAATCTTGAAAATATAAATCATCTAATATGGTTTCCTCCTCCTATCATGAATCTGAATAAAATGTGAATGTGAATAACACATGAGCTGGACAGTGGCCATGGGGTAGGGGATGGAGGGAGAGTTGACGAGGTCAAGGTGGGAAGGCTAGGTTAACACTGTGACTCGCAGGGTTTTATAGTAACAGATTGCTGGTTTACTCACTGTACAGGTCCATCATTTGTGTCAGGGGACTCTCCTCACAGAAGTCATACTATCTTTGTTACCCAGGCGTGCCAAGCAAGAATAGTAGAATCCTGTCCCATGACAGCACAAGGAAAAGGGAACATGGTAACACAAAACCTATCCCTTTCAACTTCTGCCTCACATGGCTCTCATTAGTCAACACAAGTTAGTCAAGCCTAACCTACACCTGGGAGGGGAAGTGGCTGCTGATCAAGTGTATCTTTTTAAAATTGAATTTATTTCTTTGTATCGCAGATCAAAAGCAACAGCGAGAGAAAAAGGGGAGAGAGAGATTTTCCAAATGCTGGTTCACACTCCAAATACCCGCAACAGCTGGGACTAGGCTAGGCCAAAGTCAGGAACCAGGAACTCACTCCACAAGGGTGGCAGGAACTCAAAGACTTGGACCATTTTCTGTGTCTCCTGGGCACATTCATAAAAGCTGGAAAAGAAGAGTAGCAGGGACTCAAACTAAGCATTTGATACGGGACATGGGCACTGTAAGTGTTGACTTAACCTACTGTGCCACTACGCTCACCCTAATAAAGTTTATTTTATGAAAGATTCTGTACGCAGCAAAACTCATGTTCAATTCATATGAATATGAATTATGAGCATGTTCTTAATTTTCTTTGTTGTTTTCACCTGAATCTTTACTGTTTCTGAAGGTAAGTTCTTTCTCTCACTAAATAAAAAGCTTAAAATTTTAAGAAAAAAAAAAGACAAGTGCTAAAACTCTTCCCATATTAACCTACATAAGAATTTAGAATTCTATATCTTCCCACTGAATTGATAACTATATCATTATGAAATCTCTCTGAATATATCTAGTAATAGTTCCTGCATGAAAGTCTGTCTTGTCAGATCTCAAGAGAGTCTTCTATTCAAAATGTGTAGGTATATTTTCAACATTTTTACTCTTAAACATTTAAGGATTGTATCCTAAATAGCAAATAATTAACTGGTTTTCCATTAAATAAGAAAATTTTGATTTCTAGCTGGATCACTTAATTTACATTTAAAATTTTGTGATATGTTTTACCTGAATTTAGCATCTTACTTTGTTTCCGGTTTTAGTAGTTTCCTCTTCTCCCTCATTTTGAATCTATATAGTTTGTTACTTAATTTCCTCTCCATTGGTTTGTTTTTTTTCTTTTTTTTTAACTTTTATTTAATGAATATAAATTTCCAAAGTACAGCTTATGGATTACAATGGCTTCCCCCCCATAACGTCCCTCCTACCCGCAACCCTCCCCTCTCCCACTCCCTCTCCCCTTCCACTCACATCAAGATTCATTTTCGATTCTCTTTATCTACAGAAGATCAGTTTAGCATACATTAAGTAAAGATTTCAACAGTTTGTTCCCACACAGAAACATAAAGTGAAAAATAATAGATGATTTTTTAAATGATGATGAAATCAGATCAGACCTATTGTCATGTTTAATCCCAGTGAGAGTCAAGTTGGGAATTGATAATTTCTTCTTCTTCTTCTTCTTTTTTTTTACAGAAGATCAGTTTAGTATACATTAAGTAAATCTTTCAACAGTTTGCACCCCCATGGAAACACAGAGTGAAATACACTGAGTACTCATAGCATTAAGTCTCAATGTACAGCACGCTAAGGACACAGATCCTACATGAGGAGTAAGTGCACAGTGACTCCTGTTGTTGACTTTACAAATTGACACTCTTATTTATGGCTTCAGTAATCTCTCTATGCAACTGTCATGAGTTTCCAAGGCTATGGAAGCCCCTTGAGTTCTCCGACTCTTATCTTGTTTAGACAAGGTCATAGTCAAAGTGGAGGTTCTCTCCTCCCTTCAGAGAAAGGTACCTCCTTCTTTGAAGACCTGTTCTTTCCACTGGGATCTCACTCACAGAGATCTTTCATTTAGGTGTTTTTTTTTTTTTTCCCAGAGTGTCTTGGCTTTCCATGCCTGAAATACTCTCATGGGCTTTTCAGCCAGATCCGAGTGCCTTTAGGGCTGATTCTGAGGCCAGAGTGCTGTTTAGGACATCCGCCATTCTATGAGTCTGCTGAGTATCTCACTTCCCATGTTGGATCACTCTCCCCTTTATTTATTCTATCAGTTAGTATTAGCAGGTACTAGACTTGTTTATGTGCTCCCTTTGACTCTTAGTCCTTTCATTATGATCAATTGTGAACTGAAATTGATCACTTGGACTAGTGAGATGGCATTGGTACAAGCCACCTTGATTGGATTGAATTGGAGTCCCCTGGTATGTTTCTAACTCTACCATTTGGGGCAAGTCAGCCTGAGCATGTCCCAAATTGTATGTCTCTTCCCTCTCTTATTCCCACTCTTATGTTTAACAGGGATCACATTTCAGTTAATTTTCAACACTTAAGAATAACTGTGTGATAATTACAGAATTAAACCAGTCATATTAAGTAGAGCAGACAAAGAAAACTACTAAGAGGGATAATGTATTAAGTTGTTCATTAACAGTCAGGGCTATGCTGATCACTGTTTCTCATAGTGTCCATTTCACTTCAACAGGTTTCCTTTTTGGTGTTCAGTCAGTTGTCACCAATCAGGGAGAACATATGGTATTTGTCCCTTTGGGACTGGCTTATTTCACTCAGCATGATGTGTTCCAGATTCCTCCATTTTGTTGCAAATGACTGGATTTCGTTGTTTCTTACTACGGTATAGTATTCTAAAGAGTAAATATGCCATAATTTCTTTTTCCAGTCTACCGTTGATGGGCATTTAGATTGGTTCCAGGTCGTGGCTATTGTGAATTGTGCTGCAATAAACATTAGGGTGCAGACCGCTTTTTTGTTTGCCAATTTAAATTCCTTTGGGTAAATTCCAAGGAGTGGGATGGCTGGGTCGAACGGTAGGGCTATATTCAGGTTTCTGAGGAATCTCCAGACTGACTTCCACAGTGGCTTGACCAGTTTGCATTCCCACCAACAGTGGGTTAGTGTCCCTTTTTCCCCACATCCTCGCCAGCATCTGTTGTTGGTAGATTTCTGTATGTGAGCCATTCTAACCGGGGTGAGGTGAAACCTCATTGGTTTTGATTTGCATTTCCCTGATTGCTAGTGACCTTGAACATTTTTTCATGTGCCTGTTGGCCATTTGGATGTCCTCTTTTGAAAAATGTCTATTGAGGTCCTTGGCCCATCTCTTAAGTGGGTTGTTGGTTTTGTTTTTGTGGAGTTTCTTGATCTCTTTGTAGATTCTGGTTATTAACCCTTTGTCTGTTGCATAGTTGGCAAATATTTTTTTCCCATTCTGTCGGTTATCTCTTCACTCTCCTGACTGTTTCTTTTGCAGTACAGAAACTTCTCAATTTGATGCAATCCCAATAGTTGATTTTGGCTTTGACTACCTGTGCCTCCCAGGTCTTTTCCAGAAACTCTTTGCCTGTGCCAATATCTTGAAGGGTTTCTCCAATGTTCTCTAATAACGTGATGGTGTCAGGTCATAGATTTAGGTCTTTAATCCATGTTGAGTGGATTTTTGTGTAAGGTGGAAGGTAGGGGTCTTGCTTCATGCTTCTGCACGTGGAAATCCAGTTTTCCCAGCACCATTTATTGAATAGACTGTCCTTGCTCCAGGAATTGGTTTTAGATCCTTGATCAAATATAAGTTGGCTGTAGATGTTTGGGTTGATTTCTGGTGTTTCAATTCTGTTCCATTGGTCTATCCATCTGTTTCTGTACCAGTACCATGCTGTTTTGATTACAACTGCCCTGTAGTATGTCCTGAAATCTGATATTGTGATGCCTCCAGCTTTGTTTTTGTTGTACAAGATTGCTTTAGCTATTCGAGGTCTCTTGTGCCTCCATATGAATTTCAGCATCATTTTTTCTAGATCTGAGAAGAATGTCTTTGGTATCTTGATTGGGATTGCATTGAATCTATAAATTGCTTTTGGGAGAATGGACATTTTGATGATGTTGATTCTTCCAATCCATGAGCATGGAAGATTTTTCCATTTTTTGGTATCCTCTTCTATTTCTTTCTTTAAGATTTTGTAATTCTCATCGTAGAGGTCTTGAACGTCCTTGGTTAAGTTTATTCCAAGATATTTGATTGTTTTTGTAGCTATTGTGAATGGGATTGATCTTAGCAGTTCTTTCTTAGCCATGGGATTGCTTGTGTATACAAAGGCTGTTGATTTTTGTGCATTGATTTTATATCCTGCCACTTTGCCAAACTCCTCTATGAGTTCCAATAGTCTCTTAGTAGAGTTCTTTGGATCCCCTAAGTACAGAATCATATCATCTGCAAAGAGGGATAGTTTGACTTCTTCCTTCTCAATTTGTATTCCTTTAAGTCCTAGAGAAGGTTCCATGCACTGCTGAGAAGAATATGAAGTCTGTAGATGTAGGGTTGAAAGTTCTGTATATATCTGTTAGATCCATTTGGGCAATAGTGTCGATTAAATCTGCTGTTTCCTTGTTGATCTTCTGTCTGGATGATCTATCTATTTCTGAGACTGGAGTATTGAAGTCCCCCAGTACTATTGTATTGGAATCTAAGTCTCCCATTAAGTCCCTTAACATATCTTTTATATAGACTGGTGCTCCGTAATTAGGTGCATATACATTTATAATAGTTACATCTTCCTGTTGAATTGAACCCTTAATCATTATATAGTGCCCCTCTTTGTCTCTCTTAACAGTTTTTGTATTAAAGTTTATTTTGTCTGATATTAATATGGCTACACCTGCTTTTTTTTTGGTTTCTGTTGGCATGGAATATCTTTTTCCAACCTTTCACTTTCAGTCTGCATGCCTCTTTGTTAGAGAGATGTGTTTCTTGTAGGCAACAAATAGTTGGGTGTTGTTCCTTAAGCCAGTCAGCCAGCCTGTGTCTTTTAACTGGACAGTTCAGGCCATTCACGTTTAATGTGACTATTGATACATAGTGACTTTGCACTGCCATTTTCCCGGAGATATTTTCTAGTATATGCTTTGAGCTTCCTATGCTCATTTTACTGGTAGGTGTTCTTCCTTTCCCTTCTTTCATATTGATGGCCATGTTTCTGTGTTTCTGAGTGTAGCACATCTTTAAGTATCTTTTGCAGGGCCGGACGAGTGGCCACAAAGTCTTTCAATTTCTGTTTGCTATGAAAGGTCTTTATTTCACCTTCATTCACAAAGGAGAGCTTAGCAGGATATAATATTCTGGGCTGGCAATTTTTCTCTCTTAGTACCTGTGCTATGTCTCGCCATTCCCTCCTAGCCTGTAGTGTTTCTGATGAGAAGTCTGCTGTGAGTCTGATTGGAGATCCTCTGAGAGTAATCTGACGTTTCTCTCTTGCACATTTTAGGATCTTTTCTTTATGTTTCACTGTGGTGAGTTTAATTACAATGTGTCGTGGTGAGGATCTCTTTTGGTCATGTTTACTGGGGGTTCTGTGAGCTTCCTGTACTAGGATGTCTCTGTCCTTCTCCAAACCCGGAAAGTTCTCTGCTAGTATCTCACTAAAAAGGCCTTCTTTTTTTTTATCTTTTATTTAATGAATATAAATTTCCAAAGTACGACTCATGTGTTACAATGGCTTCCCCCCCCATACCGTCACTCCCACCCACAACCCTCCCCTTTCCCACTCCCTCTCCCCTTCCATTCACATCAAGATTCATTTTCGATTCTCTTTATATACAGAAGATCAGCTTAGTATACCTTAAGTAAGGATTTCAACAGTTTGCACCCCCATAGAAACACAAAGTGAAAAATAATAGATGATTTTTTTAAATGATGATGAAATCAGATCAGACCTATTGTCATGTTTAATCCCAGTGAGAGTCAAGTTGGGAATTGATAATTTCTTTCTTTTTTTTTTTTTTTTACAGAAGATCAGTTTAGTGTACATTAAGTAAAGATTTCAGTCGTTTGCACCTCCATAGAAACACAAAGTGAAATATACTGTTTGAGTACTCGTTATAGCATTAAGCCTCAGTGTACAGCACGTTAAGGACAGAGATCCTACATGAGGAGTAAGTGCACAGTGACTCCTGTTGTTGACTTTACAAATTGACACTCCTGTTTATGGGATCAGTAATCTCCCTATGCACCAGTTATGAGTTTCCAAGGCTATGGAAGCCCTCTGAGTTCTCCGACTCTTATCTTGTTTAGACACGGTCATAGTCAAAGTGGAGGTTCTCTCCTCCCTTCAGAGAAAGGCACCTCCCTCTTTGAAGACCTGTTCTTTCCACTGGGATCTCACTCACAGAGATCTTTTTGCCAGAGTGTCTTGGCTTTCCATGCCTGAAATACTCTCATGGGCTTTTCAGCCAGATCCGAGTGCCTTTAGGGCTGATTCTGAGGCCAGAGTGCTATTTAGGACATCCGCCATTCTATGAGTCTGCTGAGTATCTCACTTCCCATGTTGGATCACTCTCCCCTTTATTTATTCTATCGGTTGGTGTTAGCAGATACTAGACTTGTTTATGTGCTCCCTTTGACTCTTAGTCCTTTCATTATGATCAATTGTGAACTGAAATTGATCACTTGGACTAGTGAGATGGCATTGGCACATGCCACCTTGATGGGATTGAATTGGAATCCCCTGGTATGTTTCCAACTCTACCAATTGGGGCAAGTCAGCCTGAGCATGTCCCAAATTGTATGTCTCTTCCCTCTCTTATTCCCACTCTTATGTTTAACAGGGATCACATTTCAGTTAATTTTCAACACTTAAGAATAACTGTGTGATAATTACAGAATTAAACCAGTCATATTAAGTAGAACAGACAAAAAAAAATACTATGAGGGATAATGTATTAAGTTGTCCATTAGCAGTCAGGGCTATGCTGATCAAGTCACCATTTCTCATAGTGTCCATTTCACTTCAGGAGGTTTCCTAAAAAGGCCTTCTAATCCTTTCTCTCTCTCCATGCCTTCAGGAACTCCTAGAACCCGAATGTTGGTTTTTTAAATAGTATCCTGTAGATTCCCAACAATATTTTTTAGATTTCTAATTTCCTCTTCTTTTCTTTTTTTGACTGTATCCTTTCCTGTTCTCTGTTTTCTAAGTCCGATATTCTCTCTTCTGCTTCACCCATTCTGTTTTTAAGGCTCTCTAATGTGTTTGTCATTTGATCTATTGAGCTCTTCATTTCATTTTGATTTCTCTTCACTATCACACTTTCCTACTCTACTAGTTTCTGCGTTTCATTTTGATTCTTCCTTAAAATTTCATTTTCACGAGAGAGATATTCAATCCTGTCCAATAAGGATTTCTGTAGTTCAAGGATTTGCTTTTGAAAACTTCTAAATGTTCTTATCGTAAATTTTTTGAAGTCCATATCTTGCATTTCTTCTATCTCATCATCTTCATAATCTTGGCTTGGGGTGTTTTGTTTATTTGGAGGTGTCATAGTGTCATCGTTGATCTTGTTCCCTCGATTTCTGTGTTTGTTGCTTGGCATGGTTAATTCTGTTTCCCTCACTGTGAGGTTTTTTTTTTTGTTTGTTTATACTCTGTCCGCGTTAAGTGGACTGCCTGCTGTTGGAGGAGCCTTGGAGGCTTGATATGGGTGTGGCCTGAGAGCTCTGCTTGGTTCTTCAGGGTTACAGGTGTGCAAAGGTGACACCCTCAGGTTATGTGTGGTAAATCTCTCTTTATTTATTTATTATTTTATTTTATTTTATTTTATTTTTTGTTCAGGAGGTAAGTAATATTGCAAGGCTGAGCAGAATGGATGGTATTTAGCTTCCGCTGGCTTCTACCCAAAGAGTCTGTGCAGGCTTCCTTTCTCCTGCGGACTCCCACTGGGTTGCCTAGGCTACTGAATTGTAGCCTTAACTCTCCCCTTTTATTATGTATATCCCAGCTCTTTGTCTCTTGCTTGCCTTTGCAAGGTTGGCGGAGAGTGGAATTTGTCTGCACCAGTATGCCCCCACCTTTTTATTTATTTATTTATTAATTTTTCCTTCTCTCCTGTGGTCAGTCTGTTGAACTTTCCCGCTTCAATGCCCGCTTCCCTCTAAAATTCTGTCCACCGTTTCCCCACCAATGTCTCCAGTTACTGAGCTCACCTCCGCTTCCAGCGCCGATGTGTGGACTCGGAGCCCTGGGTGTCCCTCCTCTCCCCGCTGGTGTCTGTGTCACATCGACTCCCCTTCCCGCACTGGCTCTCAGACTCTGCAGCTCCCACAGTTTGGCTTCCACATGGTGGGCGACCCTGCTCTCCCAGTAGGTCCTCTGAGTCACAGTGAACAGCTCCGGAAGAGTTTCCTCTGCAATTTTTTCCTGATCCTTTTTTGAGGCTACCGTAACTCAGCTTTTATTAAACTAAATTTTCCCGGACTATCAGTGCGCGCCCTCACTATTCCACCATCTTGGCTCTGCTGAGGAATTCCTTTCTAGTCTGCCACATGGGTAGCAGGAGCCCAGGTACTTGGACCATCAGGTGCATTAACAGAAGGCTGGATTAGAAGCAGAGCAGTTGGGACTCAAACCTGCACTCTGATACAGGATGCCGATGTCACCAGCAGTGGCTTAACCAGCCATGCCACAAAGCCTGCTCCTTGATGAGTGTTTTTTTTTTTTTTTTTGACAGGCAGGAGTGGACAGTGAGAGAGAGAGACAGAGAGAAAGGTCTTCCTTTGTCATTGGTTCACCCTCCAATGGCCGCCGTGGTGGGCGCGCTGCAACCAGCGCACCGCGCTGATCCGATGGCAGGAGCCAGGTACTTCTCCTGGTCTCCCATGGGGTGCAGGGCCCAAGGACTTGGGCCATCCTCCACTGCACTCCCTGGCCACAGCAGAGAGCTGGCCTGGAAGAGGGGCAACCGGGATAGAATCTGGAACCCCGACCAGGACTAGAACCTGGTGTGCCAGCGCCGCAATGCGGAGGATTAGCCTAGTGAGCTGCGGCGCCGGCCTGAGTGTTTTTTTTTTTAAATAAATATTGTTTATTAAATTGATTCCTTTTTCCTGATCTTTTTGGATCTTAAGGAAAGATAGTTCATATTTTCTGTGCAGCAGGACTTCTTCATAAACCAGTGATTCTCAAACTTTGTGAGCACTGGAGTAATACAAGCCTTTTCCAAAGATACAGAAGCCTCTTGGATTACAATTAAGTTCATCTAGAGTGGAGCTGCCATGTGTTAAATTTGACAATCCATGGAAATCATAGCATGAAATGGGAGAATGGGGTATGGGACATGTGCACGTCCTGTTCAGTGTTCCTCAGCACATGACAAATGACAGCTCATTTCTGCCATCCTAGTCTCTGTTCTCATTTTTCCCAGTAATTTGGTGCAAGTCCCAAGTGTCTCATCATTTCATCGGGACACTGTCAGCTTACAAAACGTCCCCAGGTGATTCTTACACACCATCAGGGTTGAGAATTCCAAGACAAGAAGAGTCTCTTTTCTCCATGAGAGGACAAGCACTTGTCCTCTGGATGTCATTCTTTTCAGACATGTCTGCCCAACAAGGCATTACAGATTTACTACAATGCACGGCTTGTATCTGTGGTTATCAGAGATAATTGTAATATTCCCTTTTATAAAAATATTTGTTTTATTTTATTTATTTGAAAGTCAGAGGAACAGAGAGACAGACACAGGCAGAAAGTGATCTCTTATTTGCTGATTCATTCTGCAAATGGCTGCCACAGCTGGGGTTAGGCCAGGGCAAAGCCAGAAAACTGGAACTCCATCCAGGTCTCCTGTGTGGGTGGCCCTGACTTAAGTTTTTCATTGGTTACCTGCTGCCTCCCAATACATTAGCAGGAAGCTGTAATTGGAAGTGAAGCCAGGACTGCAACAGTGACTGCAAACCAGGTGCTCAATCCACATGGGACACAAACATTCCTGCCTGTTCCATTATAATGCTCTTTCATGCTGTGTAGTGAGGGAACCGATAGCCACTTAAGGCTTTTTAAATTTTAATTAGGTAAACTTAAAAATGCAATCCATTGATTCAGTGAACCACATTCCATGCACACCATATCTGTGTGTGGCTAATGTATGGGATAATGCAAGTGCAGAACCCTTCCTTCCACTAAAGTGTCCTGTGGGTTTAGACATAAGGACCAACCTTCTTGATCTTCAGCTGCTGAAAGAGGGACCTTCTCAATAGAACAAGAAATTATGAGAACTACAACACCAAGAGAATCTAAATATGATAAAAAATGAAGCATCTTTAAAAGTGAAACATAAAAGAGCATGATTTTACAAAAGAACTTTTTAAAAATAGACACTTGCATCAACCAGCTATTTTTTAGAAGAAAATGGAAGCATAGATTTGAGGACAAATATGCATCTTAAAGTCATTCTTAATTGAGGACAATGTATAAACATCGAATTTGGGCAGTTATCAAAAGACAAATGGACTCAGAGATACTGAGATGTTAGATCAGTAAGTTGTAGATCCGCAATTAAAATACAGTCAAATGCACCATAACGATGGATATGAGTGTCAGAGAATGGTATTGTGGAAGTGAGAAGGCAAACAAAAAAACATATTCAAAAATGTAAGGTCAACTAGGAAGAGTTCCAGGCCGCTAGAGGAACAGGGAGGAGACCATTTTTTCTGGGAAAGGCTGGGGAACATGCCAGAAACTAGGCTAGAATTTCTAGGGGAAAAGTAAGAAAGCTTAATAGAATCAGACAGTGGCAATTAACAACATAGAATCATTAACCTTCATAGCCTCATGAAGATTCAGTCTATTCGAATTTCCAGTCTGAATTCCAGAATTGCCAGTCAGGTAGCTGACAAGCAGAAGGAGTTCCTAAAGGAGATTTGAAGCACTTTTAGCAGGACAGTGGGGATAAAGCGTTCATCTTGGATTTGTGGAGAGTCGACGTAGAGAATTTTGAGGGGGTGCAGCGTCTCTCCCATGAAAACATCTGGGCCTGCTGGGTTTCCAGCCATACATTGTGCAATGAAGCTGCCCCAACAAAGGGCATGAGGATGTGGGAAGCAGGAGGACTATTCACTTGTGAATTTTTTTAAAATAAAGATTAGTTGGGAATTAATTGAGGATTGCTCTGTAAGCCTTGTGTGGTGGAAAAGGCATTATAACTACTGAACATTAGCAAAGATATCCCTGGGTGCAATTATGTTAGAATATATGAGTTGAGATTGCTTATTAAAAGTATGGAAATGTAGAAAAATGTTAATGATTAGATTCAGGATATTTTAGAAGCCCAGGAAAGAAATATGTATATATAGTACAGCACTAAACAAAACAAATAAGTGTATAGGCAACTCATTGTTTGTTAGAGGTTTTGGAATAGAAAAAAAAATCCAAACCAAATATAATATGCAGTTAAGTTTTATTGGCAGTGTAGAAAAAAAGGGGCAGGAAAACATTTTAGTCTTTTTAGGTGAGTGAAATTTATCCCTACTCTTCCCGGAATGTTGGACTCTCTGCTGGACTTCAGCTCGTTCCTGACTTCATGATAGCTTGTCAGCATCACCATGTCCCTGTTTAGTCTTCAGGGCCCATGGTCCCCTAGATTGGATGCCTGTACTTTTGCCATCCCCCTTCCTCTCTGTTGTGACAACACTTTTTCAGCCCACAAACAACTGCCTCTCTCAGCTTGTCATTCATTCAAGGCCCCGCATGGCCTTAACCTATCATTCTGCAATCTGTTTCTCATCGCTCCCATCTGTATTTTGTACTCCAGATACTGTTTTATGCCTCCTGCTCATGTTTTTTGCTTTTATATTTCTTGTCACCTGGAAAGCCCTTTTCTGCCACTGTAGAGGCTCTGTCCTTTCTTTAAGAGCTGTGGTACACCTGATCTGCTCATGAAAGCTTTTCATGGTTCCCCAGTTGCATGTGCCTTTTTCTTCTTTGATGACCAATGGATGTTTGCATCTCTCTTCAGTCACTCAATCAGTACTTTGATGTTACTAGATATTTATGAACTTATTTTTATTCTTGTTCATGATTTGCCCTCCTGTACCACCCCCACTTCCCATACCCCCAACACCCCACCCTCCACCCAACAAAAGCCCACTACTTCCATAAGCTACTTAATTAAATCACATGGTATATTATTTACTCATCAGTTTCCTAGTGAGGAACAGAATACCTCCCACTGCAAATATTCAATAAATATGGGTTGAGTGGAAGTCACTTGGTAAGTAACATGTTGACAATGGCGAATTGTGGAAGACATGGGGATGAATCCTAGAGGAGATCAGCCCAGGGAGCAGTTGCCATGCTTAAGGAAAGAGCACAGGGAAACAAAGATGGGGATGCCCAGGAGCAGCAGGTGCTTGGGGGACTCAAGGAATTGAGAGCCCTGCCCAGAGCCCAGGGCGGTTGTATCTTAGTGAGTGAATGACCTGGCTGCCCACACTTGGGCAATGCCTCATCATCACCAGGTAGGCCTTGCTGCTGCCTTTTTATACCTCTGCTGTCAAGGGGGTGCCCGAGGAAAAGGGAATTCCCTTGGTAAGTAGACTGCAGACCCAAAGCTTCCCACTTCCTGTGAATGACTCATCACTTTGAGAGGTTCTTAACAAAGGACCCTTGATTGGGGTCCCAGAGCACCAGAGAATTAATGCAGGAGCACTTTCCTGCATCTCAGTTCAGAGAAACTTTTTTCCAAACTCATTTCTATTTCCGGCAGTAACTCTTCAGTTTGGGAACTGTAGTTCCAGCCAAAATAAACTATTGTCTCAGGTCTGTATTTTTCCTGGAAAACCATGGCTTTTCTATGGAATGTGGAGACAATTTTATGTAAGACTTTGAGAGTGACAGTGAAGGACCCAGATCAGTTCTCTGGCCTGACCTGCCTGCCTCTGTCCCAGCAAGGATGATGCAGCTTCCAAAAAAAAAAGGGGGGGGTGTCTGAGCCTCCCAAGCACAGTCCCTCCTGCAAAGGCTGGTGATGTGATTTCTCCTTCTTTCTCCAATTATTGTCCCTGTGTAGCTGGCTCCATTTTAAAGAAACAAAGCGATCCCCACATCTGGAGTGCACCGCTCAAACTTGTCTTTTTATTCAACTAAAGAATGCTAATACAGCTTTCTTTTCCAAAGTAGCTGTTTTTTATATGAATACTCATTAGTTATGCAGTTAATAATAATTCAGAGAAGCAAGTATTACACTAAGTCCTAATGGCTTCTTAAATATTACAATCATATTGATATATAAATATAATGATATTATATCATGACATAATTAAATTAATATTAATTCATTTTTAGAATAAATAGCGGACATCATTAAGGAATGGATTTGAATGCCACAGGAGTATCTCTAGCCTGATGCAATCAACAAAGTAATAGTCATAATTTTGAAGACTAGATTCCCTTACTTCAACAAGTGAGTAAAAGACATTCTTCTGAAATTATTCTGCTTCCATTAGTTGAGTTTGTCTTATGAGCCCTTCAAAACAGTGTGTAAAATGAGAAGTTCAAAAATAAAAGAATTCTGAAGTCATTTCTTTATAAGACGAGCTAATGCACTCATGGTAATCCTAGTAAAATTGATTATTTTCTTAAAGTTGATTAAAATTTCAAAGTCTTATGTTGTATTAAATGGTTATCTCTTAAAATGAGAAATTTACATTCTAGACATTTTGGGAAAGTTGCTGTAATGAAATTTTTCATAACTTGTTGTTGTTGGCTCCTACAGTTAGAAAGTTCCGCTAATATGTAGGGACTGTTCACAGAAGCTTTAGTTTCATGTTCCATAAAATTGAGCTTCCTCTCTTTACCTTTTGGAACCTAGAATATGATCCTTGAGAATTTCCATGAGTACGTAAGATTGCTAAGGAAAGGAAATAGTGTAACATGAGGAGACAAAGAAATAGTACCATCAAAGTAGACCCTTGCCTTTTGAGCTTAGCTGTAGAATTTACTAAAATCTGTTTATGACCTGCATGTCTGGACTATCTTACCAATTAATTTTTTTTTTAATTTTTGACAGGCAGAGTTAGAAAGTGAGAGAGACAGAGAGAGAGAAAGGTCTAACTTCCATTGGTTCATCCCCCCAAATGGCTGCTCTGGCTGGCGCACTGTGCTGATCCAAAGCCAGGAGCCAGGTGCTTCCTCCTGGTCTCCCATGCAGGTGCAGGGCCCAAGCACTTGGGACATCCTCCACTGTCTTCCCGGACCACAGCAGAGAGCTGGCCTGGAAGAGGAGCAACTGGGACTAGAAAGCGGTGCCCCAACTGGGACTAGAACCTGGGGTGCCGGCACCACAGGAGGAGGATTAGCCTAGTGAACCATGGTGCCAGCCTTACCATTAATCTTGAAAGTACAGGATGTCTTTGAGACACTGTCCTGATGAGCTCATGAGGCAAACTTACATTATAGGTAAATATTCTCATTGAGAATGTTCTTCCAACACCCACTCTGTGTATGTTTGAGTGTTAAAGATTTATGAAAATTGCATGATTATTCATTTTTCTGAACAGAAATCTATGTTTCTCCTAATTTGAAAAAAAACCTTTTTTCTTAGAACAAATTAAATACCTATGTTAAGGCTTTCCCCTGAAATATTGAATTTCATTTGTGAATATTAAAGTGTAAGCTTTACCTATGATTTATTTATTGTGATAAATACATATGCTATATTTATTTTTCAGTGCATATGCATTTAAACACACTGGATACATGGATAATACTATATAAGAATTTCATTTAATGTGGCAAATACATTTTGAAGTAAGCACTTGAACACAGTGAATATAGTAATTGATAATAATGGAATATAAAGAGAAAACACCATTGAAATAAATTACTACCTTCAAAAGGAAGGATGGACACAGATTTGCTAACTCGTCCATCATTTTTTGATACTCTGGACTGTAGTTGTATGTCAGTGTGATTTTTTTAAGTGAAAAATCCTTGCAACCTTGCCAAATTTGTTATTAGATATAATTTTGAATTATATAACTCTTCATTATAGAAACCTTATCATGTTCCATGCAGTACTCTTTTTTCATGTGACATTGTTTTATAGCTAAGTATATGACAGAGCTCTTTCAAAATAAAGGCATTAAAATATAATCAAGTAAGGAACAGTATCTCTAACACTCCAGGCCTTCACTGGCATGAACTTTACCAAGTTTGACATACCTCCTCACACTTAAGTCTTCTGTGTTGTAGAGGAGCCTCTCCCTCAATTGAGGGATAGTATATTCCAGAGTAGAAGGAGTTGGTTGTGTAAGTATATGAGAGAGATGAGAATAGAGAACGGATGTCACTTAATCTAATATAAGAGTTGGAATAAAGTACAACCGTGTTGTGAAAATATGTTTTCAATATGCCATAGTCACTTCTTGGATGACATTCCATATTTATTTATGGGACAGCTTGTAAAGTGATTTCCTGGATATTATCACATTTGGCCATTTAAGGAATCTAGGAAGCTGGCAATATATAGAAAATAGAGGGATTACAACTGTTAGGTAGCAAACAAAATGACAAGGCTGTTGCCATTTTCATTCCCATAGCTATCACCACACAATAGAGCTGCAGGGCAGATTAATTATGCTGTGTGGCTACTAATGGGGAGTTTAATCATAAAAACATTCTTATTCATGTTTAGTGTTTTGCAGTAAGTGCCCATGTAGGGAAGATTCCCCTTGATATTGTAATTAATATTAGGTATAAAGTAGGAAAACTTATCTTTAGGAATGCCATAGTACATGCATAGAAACACACAAAACTTGACTACTCAAAAATACCCATGCACACTACCCAGAAGACAAGATGTGTTTGTGTATTCCTGTGGCAACTTCCCTTCTGTTCACCCCGTGTAAGACAGCTCTTTTCTAGAGAGCAGGTACTTGTACGCTTCAGGTACATTGTACAGTGCTTCAAAGTGTGGTCAAGTGAGATTTGAGCAAGGCTTCTTTTGAGTAGAGTCTTGCCAATTTGGATTCTCTATTACTTCCAAAGCTGAGTTGCCAATCCCTCAAGTAACACCAGTGTAGAATTATTACAATGATTCCAATATCTATCCTGAAAGAAACATGTTCTTACAATCAGGAGAAATGTGCAGTTTCTTCCCACTGGTGTGAAACCATTTCTCTACTTTTACATTCTAATATTGAGATCTCAAAGGGAAGTTCTTTGTGCTATAATTTTTTCTATGCTTTGGGATGGACATATCTATTATTTAATTTAAAGAACAAAACATTTGGATGTGGTGATCATTGCTGGATATCCCAATAATCTATGAGTAGCAATTGTTAATGCATGTACACTTGTGTTACATATGATTGAAAAGAAATATATTTCACTATGTACAATAGTGCTGAGGATTTTCTTTGTATACGATGGCTTCAGCAGAGCAATTTATATATTTCAATGGGTTCTTTGTCAGATCAACACAGCAAGAAATATAAATAATGAATCAGAAAAATGTTCTGAGCATTACAGTTGAACTTTAGAATACCACTCTACGTGGAGGGTGGGACTTATGCCCCAAGATGGAGACCCACCATGGGAACTTCCACCCTCATAGTAAGATGGGCAACAGACTCCGCCCCAAGGTGGTGGCCCCCATGACCAACCACATACTACATGGCTGATTAATAGAGCAATGTATATTAAATCATATTTTATTATATTAGCTTGTTACTTTCACCTCTGAGCTGGATTTTATGATGTTAGTTTGTTATTTTCACCTCTGAATGAGATTTTACAATGTTATTTCCTTATTTTTCTCTCTGAGTGTGATTTTATACATTAAGCTCTATAATAGGTATAGTAGCTCTGAGATGTCAGATTAAGTGTTAAGGAAGATGATCAGAGATATAACTGGGCCAAAGCTTAGCCCTATTTACCTCCTGTCTCCCCAGGTTACAAGGTGATTTTAAAAGATTTATTTATTTATTTGACAGGTAGAGTTACAAACAGTGAGAGAGACAGACAGAATGGTCTTCCATCCAATGGTTCACCTCCCAAATGGCCACAACAGCTGGAGCTACGCTGATCCAAAGCCAGGAGTCAGGTGCCTCCTCCTGGTCTCCCATGCAGTGCAAGGGCCCAAGCACCTGGGCCATCCTCCATTGTTTTTTCTGGGCCACAGCAGAGAGCTGGACGGGAAGAGGAGCAACCAGGACTAGAATCCGGTGTCCATATGGGATGCTGGCTCCGCAGGCAGAGGATTAGCCTAGTGCACCACAGCGCTGGCCCCACAAGGTGATTTAACTATGGATAGTTCTACATCTGCTCCTTTGGAGACTCCATGACAGATCTACACTTAATAATTGGGAGGCCCTTTGACTAGAAGGATTAAGAAATTATAGCTAATGCAATGTATCCATGTAAAATGCTCAAGAATAATTAAGCTCATGAAGACCTGTGTCTGTTTTTATTTTCTCAGGTCCTACAGAGACTGTAAAGCTGTATAGCTCTGCATACATTCCTACAGACTTACTTCTAAGGGTACAGTTTAAAACTTGATATGGGATCGCAAATCCCCTCAGGCTAGATGGTAATGCTAACATCTTAAGTTTTAAAGTGATCCTGTCTATAGGATTAAGTATTAACTGCTAATAGTAAATAAAATTAAAGAGGAGTGAATGCTCCAATATGGGAGGGAGTCCTTACAGCAGACTCACAGAGTGGCAATCTCCTTAAGTAACACTCAGTGACCTCACAATCACCCCTGAAGGCATTCTGGTCTGGCTAGAAAGCCCACAAGAGCATTTCAGGCATGGAAATCCAGGGCACTCATGGAAAAAGTGTCCCTATGTGGAGAACCTCCCTGGGTGAGACCCCAGTGGAAAGGAGTGGTCATCAAAGTAGAATGTACTTTTCTCCAGAGGGAGGAGAGGACTTCCACTTTGCTTATGGCCTTGTCTGAATACTGATGGAGTTTGTGAAACTCAAAAGGCTTCCATGGCCTAGGCAGCTTATGTCAAGAGCCTCGGGTGATCACTGATGTCACACATACGAGTGTTAATTGTTAAATTAACAACAGGAGTCACTGTGTACTAACTTCCCATGTAGGACCTCTGTTCTCAAAAGAGCTACAGTATTAACATTAATGGTAAAACTTAACTCCAAAAATTTACTTTGTGCTATTGTGTGATATTATGCATCATAAGTTCTAGTTGTGGCTAAGTGTCAGGCTCCATTGCCTGTATTCTTAGGTATTTATTTAAAGTTTATTAAGTGCCTCAAATGTAAAATCTTGGATACATGTCTCTCTGTGAAATTTCTGTCTCATATTCTCATTTTTTTTTTTTGACAGGCAGAGTGGACAGTGAGAGAGACAGAGAGAAAGGTCTTCCTTTGCCGTTGGTTCACCCTCCAATGGCCGCGGCAGCTGGCACGCTGTGGCCAGTGCACCGCGCTGATCCGATGGCAGGAGCCAGGAGCCAGGTGCTTTTCTTGGTCTCCCATGGGGTGCAGGGCCCAAGCACCTGGGCCATCCTCCACTGCACTCCCTGGCCACAGCAGAGGGCTGGCCTGGAAGAGGGGCAACCGGGACAGAATCCGGCGCCCCGACCGAGACTAGAACCCGGTCTGCCGGCACCGCTAGGCGGAGGATTAGCCTAGTGAGCCGCGGCGCCGGCCCTGTCTCATATGTTTTAATATAGAGTCAGCTATTTAAAAGCAGCTGAGGAGATTTCTGAGAATGACAAAATTCTGTGGAATTTGGATTCCAAGATTTGAATTCCAAGCTTTTGTATACAGCTTTAAAGAAGCCCTGATGCAGACTCTGTACTGAAAACTGTAGCTGCTAAAGTTGTTCCAGAGAACTAAGGAGCGTCTAACTAAAAGCTCCGCTATTGGGAACTGCTGATGACAGGATTCTATGAAATTTGGATTCCAAGATTTGGATTCCATGCTTTTGTATATAGCTTTAAAGAGGCCCTGATGCAGACTCTGTACTGAAAAATATAGCAACAAAAGTTGTTATGGATTCCAGGATTTGGATTCTAAGCTGTGTGTTTGCTTAAAATGCCTCTGACATAGACACAATGTGCTGGGCATGGGAGCTACAAAAGCTGTTCCAAGGAATCAAGGCGTTTTTAACAAAAACTCCAACATTAACAATTCCTGAGCAAACCATTCATAAGATTCTCTTCAGATCAGTTTCAGCTTAAGTGAAAGGGACCTTACCAGGTGATATTGAGCATGACTACCTCCGTTAAATTAGGATTAAACTTCTGCCTCTTCAATATTCACAGGTGAATGTAAAAGACATGCTTGATTATTCCTGTAAGCCAATCAGAGACCTTAGTACCTCTTCAAAGCAATAAGGATAAGTAAAGTTTTGCCTTTGTCACATCAAGGCTGCTGTACCTTAAGGCAAAAATGCTGTACCTGCATTTCTTCATTATCTCTGGGAACTGTTATTGATAATAAAGCTACCTAATGAGTTATTTCTATTATATTTCTCTATACTCAAGCTAAATGGGTTATAATCTACATAAGGGTAACCTATCACTACCCACTATCTGGGAATCTGAAAAATACATTGTTTTCATCTTAAGGGGCACCCCACTTATAATTGGTTTTGTTCCAGTTTTGTTTATGCTAATCAGCAAACTTATATGTTTCAGAACTCAACTTCTGGGAGTAATTGACCATGCAGGGAACACAGACATTGGCAATGACAAAGACTGCTCCCGCTCACAAAACGAATTTGTTAGATAGGCTATGCAGAGAATTCCAGACCCATAGGCAGGGCCTGCACTATGCCCCCATAAGCAGGAAGCATTTACAGAAGAGATAATTCTACACCTATCAACTTCCCTTAGGATTAAGGGATGAAGTCTCTGAGGGGGAAATGAAGTAGACAGGCATACAGGTTAAAATTGATTAGGCTTGTGAGCTGGAAGACCATGCCTTTGCCACGCCCCTGTGTGACCTCATGCCCTTACCTGGCCACATCTGAGCACCCACTGGCCAATCAGGTTAATTAGCCACTCCCCTTTGATAATGGATTAAAAATCTGTGACACAGTGTGTCTATCCCCCCTTTTATTCCTTTTTGTCACCCTGGCCTCTTGCCAGTAGGGGGCTGGCTATAGCCCTGTGCCTTCAGGGCACATGGCCTTCGGGCCAACCTGCCCTATGCTTCCTGGCATGGAATCTCTTCCACGTGGCTGGTTCCTGGTACTTGGTATGAACGCAGATCTATCTCTCTCCTATAAATAAAGCCCTCACTCTCCTATGTATCTTTCACACTAAATAAAAGCTTAAAATGTAAAAAAAAAAAAAATAGAATACCACGCTAAATACTAGTGTCTGATCATTAGCATCCCTTGTGAAAGAAGTAACCCTATCCTCTTAGACTCATCAAACTTCTCTCTTAACATGTTCTCACTATCCAACATTGTATGACAGCTTTTGAACACCAGGATTTCATTTTTTTTGAAACAGTAAAGTGTGGCAGTCTTAAGTGTGATGGAACAGGTTAATAGGGGCTTCAGGTAGCCAGTTGTTAAATTTTCCGGAAGTTCAAGAGCTGTTTGATGTCATCTTAGTTTTCAGCTTTGAAATTCCCTCTGTGCAGGGAACATGTCCCATGGAACATGGCCAATTGTACAAGTCAGAGCAATTTCCCCATTCTGCACCACACAAATTAGTTTTAAATAAAGGGGATTCTGAAATTTCTTTAGTGAGTGATGATCAAAATTCTAGAAGTGTTTTTATATATGTACCAAAAAACTTGCATACATTTGACTAAATTCATCTGTGATAAATGATGATTCAATTTAAAACATTTAAAATATTTAAACTATAAATCTGAGAGGATTTCAAAAGGTTCATGGAAAATGGAATTAAAGTGTAATTTTATTTTGGGGTACAAAATATTTGGAGCTATGCATATTAGAAATCTTTAAATTCATGAAAATTGCATATTATTTAATAAGTGTATATAGTTTTAAAAGCTCTTCACACTGACATAAACTTATCTTTTTTAAAAAACATTTATTTGAGAGGTAGAGGTGATTATATCAATATATTTAAATTACTCTAGGTAGCAATTATAAACATTCAAGTTTATTTTGTATACAATGATTAACAACAAAATTTCTCTTCATATTTCTCTATAGCTAAGGCTGCTCAGAAAGATATTTTAAATATAGTGAGTTTCAAATGTAGGCTTACTTTCTTCAGATTAGGAAGTTATCATGCATTTAAAATAAATGCTATTGCAAATAAATTACATAGAAAAAGTACTTCTTCAGATTATACTTTTACTTTTTTAAAAGATTTATATATTTACTTGAGAAGCAGAGTTACAGACAGAGAGAGAGAGGTCTTCCATTGCTGGTTCACTCCCCAAATGCCTGCAATGGCTGGAGATGGGCAGATCCAAAGCCAGGAGCTTCTTCCAGGTCTCCCATGCAAGTGCATGGAGAGCACTTGGGCCATCTTCTGCTGCCTTCCCAGGCCACAGAGCTTGTTCGGAAGTGGAGCAGCTGGGACATGAAGTGGTGTTTTGGGATACTGGTGCTGCAGAAGGAGACTGTGTCACAACCCCAGAAACTTATCTTTTAATTTCATTTTCCCTGAATTATTTGCACACATACATAAAATATATATAAACATTTTTTAGTTTGACTTACTTTCAAAGTAGATGACAATGTCATTAAATTATGTTTAAAAACTGACTTATGCTTCAGTTTGAGGAGTTTTTAGTAACAGAGCTATAAAAAGATAGTATGAGAGAAATAAAAGCACTCAGACCTGCTAAAACACTTTTATTTCTTAAAAGCAAGCATACTTAACCCTAACTGATGGGCCAAAGGAATTGTGAGCACAGCCACGTTTTTAAAAATATGTATTAGTAGAAAGAGCATCATCTCCTTTATAAAATGAATTTCATTTTTTAAGAAAAGAAAGATGCATTTTACTAAATGCTACATGTCAAGTGACAGTGAAGTAATTTAAGTGGAATTAAAATACCAGTAAATGTGTCCGTAAAAATTTCAGTTGAGGGGCCAGCATTTTGTTGTGACAGGTTAGGCTGCCACCTGCAAAGCCTGCATTCCATTTGAACCCCAGTTCGAGTCATGGCTGCTCTTCTTCCAGTCCAGCTCCCTGCTAATGTGCCTTAGAAAACAGCAGAAGATGGTCCAAGTCCTTGGGTCCCGCCTGCTCCCCACATGGGAAACTTGGATGGAGTTCCAGGCTCTTAGCTTTGGCCTGGCCCAACCATTGAGGGGAGTGAACCATTTCCTGAGTGAATCAGCAGATGGAAGATGTCTTTTTCCTTATCTTTCCCTCTCTCTATGTCACTCTAACTTTCAAAAAAAATAAGGTAAATCCTTAAAAAATGTTTTCAGTTAATTAAATCTCACTCATGGTACATTTTATTTGATATTATCAATAGTAAGTATTATTACTAAACTTATTTTTTCTCTCCCACATCTGTACTTTAAATTCTCTCAATTTTCTGTTTGCAACAATCATGCATGGATTCTATAGATTAGGAATCTGAACTTGAAAAGAGAATTGGCTTAGAAGACCATGGAAGCGGCAAATTGCAATGATTTTCAACTCAAGTCTTCAGGTGTCAAACCTTCTGCTATTTCCCCCAAGTCATTCTTCTTTTCTGAATCTGTAAATGTTTTAAGCAAAAATATGCCCATTACAAACTAATTTTAACCAGAGTTCTGGTTAATCAGTGCAGAAATTTAAAAACATATACGACTACTAAGATTTATTTTCTATTCTGACAGTTATTGCCATATGAAACAAATGATGTGCTTCACTCGTGTTTCTGTGTGCTGTGTGTATGCAAGGGTAGGGATGCTGGTAAATAACATTTAGGAACAAATCATGTCCCTTTTTGAGAGTGACAGCTTACATGTTAAGTACAAGAAAAATGTACAATCCCAGTTCATTTCTCCCCTCAGTGTAATGAAATGCTATCTTCTATCTAGTATATAATTCTAAAAACTTATTAAATATTTCAAATGTTATGAGCCATGATATATGACATATGAAAAAATATCAAAGTATGGGTTTGGATGGAGTGCCTTGATCCAATACACAATTAGTACCCTTGGATTATCTGCAAGGTAAAATCTTCAGATTCACATAAACTTACTTACGTTCACATAAACTTACTCATATGCCATTTGGGAGAAATTAGAAGTAGGTGTAGAAATTTTTTTTGTATCTAATCTAAAATTTGGCTTTTAAAAAATATATCAGATTTCAGTTAAAGCTACTGTCCTAGGAAAATTTGTTTAACATATAGTCTCTGAAATGCATACATAATAACAGAATTAAAATTCCTGTTTAAAATTTTTATTTATTTGTTTATTTGAAAGGTAAAGAGAAAGAGAGAGACTTACCATTTGTTGATACACTTACAAATGCCTACAGTAGCCATGGCTGGATCAAACCAAAGCCTCAAGCTAGGAATTTAAACTCCATCTCCCATGTAGGAGACAGGGCCCCAAGCACATGGGGCTGCCTCCCAGCATAGGAGTCAGAAGAAGCTGAAATTGGAGGCAGCGCCAGGTCTTGAACTCAAGCCCCCCAATATGCAATGTGGGTGTCCCAAGCAGCTTCTTAACTGCTTAACAAAATACCCAATGCATGGTATTATCATTGCTATTTCCCATAAATTGATTTATCAAAGAAAAAGGTTATGTATCCCAAAGTATTAACCCTTAACGCATGATAGCTTGATAGTACCCCAAGGACTACTATTTATAATTATTTATGGTTAATTTTAAGTCACTTCTATCCAAAACTTGATTGTAAGGTACTTCTAGATAGGTAGTATATCATATTAATCTGTGTATTTCATAGTACATTGCACAGCAAACTACTCGTGATTGTCACATGTCACATACGTCACATATCACACTTTCACCATAGGGTATACGTTATGTGTGCAGATTTCTAAAAGGGATGATAGTATCAAAGGGTATTTAAAAGATACTTTATTTTTGAGTTTCCTATTTCAGCAAGATAGTCAATTCCCCATTCCCCCTTCTCCACACACATAAGCCAATCCTACACTCACTGCCTTTCATAGCCTCTTTTGTTCAAGAAATGCACTAGGATCAGCGCCTCTGACCTCACCTTCTTCTTCCTCTTCTAGAAAGGCATTTATGCACCACATGCAAGCCTCTTTTGCTGTTATTCATAATCATTGCTACTGTATCCATTCTGCCTTCACCAGTCTTGTTACCAATCTTCTTTGCTTGTGTACTCTGCACAGGCTAGGCCAGGAATTCTTCACATTTTACACTCAGAAATTTTTTGATGATCATTTCATTCCTCTCATAGGATCTCACATTCAGTATGGTTTTTTTTTTTTTTTGGATAGGCAGAGTTAGAGAGAGACAGAGAGAAAGAGAGAGAGAGAGAAAGGTCTTCTTTCCATTGGTTCACCACCTAGATGTCTGCTACAGCTGGCACGGTGCACTTATCTAAAGCCAGGAGCCAGGTACTTCCTCCTAGTTTCCCATGTGGGTACAGGGCCCAAGGACTTGGGCCATCCTCCACTGCCTTCCCGGGCCACAGCAGAGAGCTGGACTGGAAGAGGAGCAACCAGGACAGAATCCGGCACCCCAACCGGGACTAGAACCCGGGGTGCCGGCACCGCAGGCAGAGGATTAGCCTAGTGAGCCACGGCACTGGCCTCAGTATGTTTTCTAAGTAAATGTCACTTAATGTTTTCTTCTCTCTCTCTCTCCTCCATCCTGCACACAGCCTCTCCCTATATAAAGTAATAGTAAGAATGATGAAGAAGACAATGGAGATATGATTTACACAGTTTGGGAAGAGGAAGCCTTTCTTTGTCATTTGCATGTTATTTTGCTCAAACATGTTTACATCAGAGCTTCCCTGTTATTTGAGGAAATCATTATGTTGTACAACAAGTTGACTTTATTGCAGAGCACTGATTTTCTCTTTGGCTGATTTTACTTTTTTGGAAAGCAAGTACTACTTAGTCAATGTGAACAGAATTCTATCTGTGAAGGGTATTTAAGCAGTGTCCTACAAATGGAACTTCTATGATTTTTGACTTCTCATATTGGGGAAGTCCTTTTAGAAAAGCAATCAGAAATGTGTTGCAGAAGATTCACCGAAAGACTATGATCTTTCTTGCCAGTGCGACTGCAATAGGGAATGATCACAAGGCATTTCTTTCCAGCAGCAGATGCAAGCAAACTGCTGTATAATACATGAGCTGGAAACTCAGGTTGTCTCAGATTTTAAGATTATCTTTATATCATTACTTTTATGTATTGTTTATTTTTATAATTTACAGTTTCTACTGTGAAGGCAAGTGAAATAAATAGGTAGATTATTGACTTTTAATCATCCAGAAATAAAAAAGAAATACCTGAGCTATTTGCTTCTCAAACCCTCCAAATGAAGAAAATTATACATCCTAGTAAATAATAAAGGCATAATATTTTAAAGAATGGGCTAAGGAATGTTTTTAGTAAATTTTGTCTTGATTAAAATCATTTAAGAGTACAAGTTATAGTATTTTGTATGTTCTAACATTTAGGCATGATGTGATTCTTCTTAGTAAATCCATGTATCTGTTTACTGGGACTCTTTAAAGGAGAAGAAACATACACACACATCCTGACACACATACTCTCACACTCATACACACTCATATACACAGTCACCCATACTTACACACACACACCCTCATGCACACACTCATATACATGCTCACCCATACTTACACAGTCACACACATATCACACGCATACTCTCACAGTCACACATACACACTCACTCATACACACACCCATACACACACTCACTCATACTGTCACTCACACACAAACAATCATACTATCTGATTCTAGTTAATTGGGCAGACTAGGATTAGTTATATTTCATCAAACTTTCCAAAAAAACCTTTCAGAGGGAAAAAATTCATCTCTGGATGCCACTGGGCCTTGGAAATCATAGCTACACCTTCTGTTTCATTGTGGGCTGGCAGAAAATAACATACAGCTCCTTGTAGGAGCTCAGCTATTTTTCACTGTGAATTAGAACACACTTATCCATTGTGTGAATTTTTTTTTGACAGGCAGAGTGGACAGTGAGGGAGAGAGACAGTGAGAAAGGTCTTCCTTTGCCGTTGGTTCACCCTCCAATGGCTGCCGCGGCTGGCCCGCTGTGGCCGGCACACCACGCTGATCTGATGGCAGGAGCCAGGTACTTATCCTGGTCTCCCATGCGGGTGCAGGGCCCAAGCACTTGGCCATCCTCCACTGCACTCCCTGGCCACAGCAGAGAGCTGGCCTGGAAGAGGGACAACTGGGGCAGAATCCAGTGCCCCGGCCGGGACTAGAACCTGGTGTGCTGGCGCCGCAAGGTGGAGGATTAGCCTAGTGAGCCGCGGCGCCAGCCCCATTGTGTGAATTCTAAACTTCTTACATTTTAGACTGAGCTCCATTTTAAGAACAAACTTTTCCTATTTTTTTAAATTTTTCTAATTCTTCATTGTATTAAATGTATTATTTCCAAATACTAAGGCCTTAGGCTACAGTCCTCTCTTAAAGAATAGAGTTTACAATTAATCATTGAATCCCTACAATATGCGGGCATTTATCTAAATTATTTACTTAATTTAACCATCTTCACATGGATTCTGGGTTAAAGGTCAGGAAACGAAGGAAGTAGGGTTGAATAAGCAGGTGAGCGGCAGAGGTTGTGCTCTTAACATCAGATGAATGTGGCTTCTTGGGTAACCAAGAGTCTGCTTGTGTGTCTTTGTTATCATAGCAATACTTAGTATCATAATTAAATAGAGGTATTTTCTAATTCTTCTATTTTTAATTTCAAAGATTTATTTATTTATTTGAAAGGCAGAGCTATATAGAGAGGGAGAGAAACTAGAAAAAGGATCTTCCATCCACAGGTTCAATCCTTGAATGGCCACAATGGCCAGGGCTGAGCCAGGCTGAATCAACAAGCTCGATCTCCATCTGGGTCTCCCACATGGCAGCAGGGACCCAAGTTCTTGGCTCTTCTGTTTCCCAACAAGCTCCCTGCTAATTCTATTGGGAAAGCAGAAGAAGAATGCAGATGGAGTTCCTGGCTCTTGGCTTTGGTTGACCCAGCCCAAGACCTTTGTGGTCATTTGGAGAGTCAACCAGTGGGTGGAGGATCTCTCTCTCTGTTTCTCCCTCTCACTTTATCACTTGCTCTGCCTTTCAAATAAATAAATAATGCTTAAAAATGGAGAATCATTCTGTACATACTTAGACCTCAAGCCTGTGTGTTAAGAACTTACTAAATTTCATATCTAAAATTGTCTTCTAGAGAGGATTTTGTCCATCTTATTATAATATCATTTGATGAGTGGTTATATACAGTTCATGTTTGGTAAGGAAAAATTTTGACACATCTCCAATTAGGTCATCAGTTGTTTGAAGGCAGATTGAAAAACAAAGGATGTGTTGTGCATGATGGAGGTGAGAGTATTTTACTGCTTCTGCTCTCCATTTATCCCAAGACTAGCACAGCACTTGGGAAAGCAGTAACTCAGCCATGATGAATACAGTAAATCACATGATTACATATATTTGAATGAATGAGTTGGTACTATTTTTTTTTCAGATCCCAAGAAGGAAATTGAATTGTTATGCAAAACTCTGATTAGAATTCTGAGATTTGCCATTCAGAATTGTGTTTTGTTAGGTAAGTAACAATCTTTTCAAGACACAACATGGAGATTAAAATTGCACGCTCTTTCTTTTTCTTAGAAGTTTATATTATAATGCATATGAAAGAGTGTTTAGCATAAAGTACAAAACCTAACCATCAACCACAGGAGGAAAATCTTTGATATACATGTCAACTAATTATTTTATAATACAAATATACATTGAGCCAGGTGTTAGGTGTAAAATATTGTTACATTAAGCTAGAAAAGTAACTTTCTGAACACACAGAAGAGGCAAAAACTGAACTAGTAACAACACTGTGGTCAGCATTGAATGTCACAAGAGAAGAATGACAGGATTGTATACGAATATGTTCCTGGTTTTATCAAATGTGAATTTATTCTTATCCTTCTGCACCTGTACAGCATCTTACGATTCTAAAGGCTTTATTTTTATTCTCTGGGCTGAATTTTACTGTGCTGAACTTATCAGAAGAAATATTGTAGATTTCAACCATCAATTTTTCTATTATTAGTGACCCAAAGACGTATTTCTCCAAAATGCCAGGGCTTTCATCCAGTAAAATATTTTCAATTTATTTTCTGAAGATTGGGCTCTTAAAGTTATAGACATAGAGTTATACACAGAATCCTACCTTCTTAAATTGGGAAGCTGCCTGTCCTAGTCAATTGGGGTTGCCGGAGCAAAATCTCATAGACTGGGTAGTTTACAGACAGCATGAACTAGTTGCTCACAGCTGAAGACTGGGATCAAGGTTAAGACACCAGCAGAGTTCCTGTCTGGTGAGAGCCTGCTTCTTCCTGGACAGCAACCATCTCACATGGGTGAGAGGTTTGGCTGAGCTCTCTGGGGCCTGTTCTACAAGGCACCCAGCCCAATCACAAGCGCTCTGCCCACATGAGCTAATCACTCTCAAAAGTCCTTATTTTTTCAAAAATAATTTTTTGAAAGGCAGAGAGAGAGAGAGAGAGGGAGAGAGAGGAGAGAGAGAAGTAAGAGAAATAGGGTGATCTTCCATCTGCTGGTTCACTCTCCAAATGGTCACAACTGCCTCAGGCTGGTCCAGACTGAAGCCAGGAGTCCAGGACTCCATTTAGGTCTCCTGTGTGGGTGGGTGGCAGAGCCCAAGAACTTGGGCCATCTTCTGCTGCTTTCCCAGGCCCTTCAGCAGGGATCTGAATTGGAAGTAGAGCAACTGAGATTTGAACTGGAGCTCATATGGGATGACAGTGTTGCAGGCAGATACTTAGCCCACTGCACCAGTGTGTGGGTCTCAGACCTCACTTTTAATGTGGTCACCTTCACAGACAGGATTCTAACATTTGGATTTTGGAAGGTACAAATGTTCAAACTACAGTATAGCTATTCAATTACTTTAATTTTTCACTAATGCCATACATGCTTATCATGTAATCCTCATCTTGTTCTTGAGTGATACTGTTTTGCAGGATTTCCACATATTAAATGCTCTAACTAAAGGGTGCAAGATCTCTCTCTCTCTCTCTTTCTTTCTCCATAACTCTGACTTTCAAATAAATTAACAAATCTTTAAAAAATCTAACTACATATATGCATTCTTTTCACTTGCATTCTTCAATGCACACTTTGAAATACTGTGATTTAGTACAGGAACTTACACATACTCACAAAGGAATATTGTATCAAACCTCATACTGATCAGTGTTTTCCTTCACTTAAATAGGATCCTCTAAATCTAACAAATGCTTGTCTTGACTTTGCCAAAGGATTTTCAAGATTTAAGTACAAAGAAATTCTATCCTGCAAATGGGAAAAACAGTAAGTGTTAACTCATCTAGCTCCATGGTAGGATTGCTTAAGAGAAATAATTTTCTCTTAAATGACAACTGACTTTAAAATCAAAACTAGTCTTTGACAGGTTTTCATACATAAATTTATTGTGATTACCTATGAAACATCCATTTCTATAACTGATGTCATTTTTAGCTACCTCTACCTTATTTATTGAATGCATTTCATAATAAGCCTTATGCATGTCATCCTGAAAGCTTGCAATCCTTGGTTCTCATTTTAGAAGAAACCTAAGAAGCATTAAATCCCTAAATATCTCTCAAATTTTCAGAATTCCATCTGTAAGAGTGGTTGTGAAATTTCTCAAAGAAGGCAGACTCTTAAATGGTGTCTTCTTCCATAATCCACCTGGTCAACCAGGAAGAAAACAAGAGGCTCGTATTGAAAACCAGCTCCACTAAAAATGCTAACCTTAGAGCAAAGATGAGGTTCAAGTCTTTTAATTCTAAAGCTGTGTTGTGGAGCAGTTATCACTGCAGTCACTCTCCAGCTTCTAACTCAAAGCTTCCAGCTTATGACCTATCCTCCCACATGCCCAAGAGCCACGGCTAATAATCTTCAATTGGCAGGGCCACTTAGAATATTTTGAAGAGCCAGTCAGTCTAAAGATCCTCCTGTGCCAAGGCATTTTTAAGTCTGATGAGCTTATTCTGGCTTTTTTTCTTCATCCAGATAAGCTTGGAGAAGTCTCCTGCCAGGTGTCTGGCATCTGACAGGGGGAAGAAAGAGAAAACAGCTGCATGGGAATTTAACAGGGAGTGGTAAAAAGGACATTTTTACAGAGTGAAGGCTGCCAAATGTAGAAGGAGTGGGAGATCCTGCCGCTTCACAAAATCTTTTCCACAGTGCTAATCAAAGGTGCAATATTGTGGATTTTTAAAGCAGCTAAAATGAGCGGAATAAACATACTGAGAACTCAATACCTCTGCCAAGATAAATGGAAAATCCCCAACTTGTTGGATTATACTCCATTGGCGGTAATAAGAAGGATTATGTTTTGTTTGCTACTTGTAAATCATTCAGTGGCTCAATGCCAAGTATTTTCAACATAGCCATCCACTTTTTTTGGATGAAATAATTTTGTACACCACATAAACAGTGGGTTTGTCTTTTGCACATTTTTAACAGAATTTTTTCCATTCTAGATTTATTTATGTAAATTACTATGAAAACACTTAGTTTAATCGATTTTTTTCCGTGAGCCACCATATTGTCTGTTCAACTGTTCTGAGATGGTCTTTCTTACCAATGATTTTATAATAGTGTTTCTTTCTTTGTATCAGTATTTAACACTTACCTGGAGTAAAAGTCAGTTGCTTCTTTTGTGTAGGTTCCACATACACAAAAAGTTTATGGTAAGTAAAAAAATAATTTAAGAAATAGTAACATTAAAGACAGATCTGGCCAGTGCCACGGCTCAATAGGCTAATCCTCTGCCTAGCGGCGCCGGCACACCGGGTTCTAGTCCTGGTCAGGGCGCCGGATTCTGTCCCGGTTGTCCCTCTTCCAGGCCAGCTCTCTGCTGTGGCCCAGGAGCGCAGTGGAGGATGGCCCAAGTGCTTGGGCCCTGCACCCCATGGGAGACCAGGAGAAGCACCTGGCTCCTGCCTTCGGATCAGCATGGGACGCCGGCCATGGCAGCCATTGGAGGATGAACCAATAGCAAATGGAAGACCTTTCTCTCCGTCTCTCTCTCACTGTCCACTCTGCCTGTGGAAAAAAAAAAAAAAAAGACAGAGCTATACAGCGACCAATATTTCAAACCTTCCATACACTGACTTTACAAAATTTGCCTATATGAAGTAGAAGACTGAGAAATAAGTAACTGGTTCATAACCATAATATTCAAAGTTGAAATGACAAAGACAAAAACTCTGAAAAATAAGGTCATATCCTAACTACTGCCCTTGAGAATGTTCTTTTTTCTTTAAAAATGCTATTCTTAACCTGCATAGATAATAGAGAGGTAGATAGGTAGATGATAGACACACAGCTATAAAGATGAAGAAATATTTCTGAGCACACACACAGACCTACATATCTGTGTATATGTGTTCATATATATGTGTACATATACATAAAAATGAGTTTTAAACAATTGAAATTTGTTGTACTTTTTGCTATCATGAGCATTCATCAATTTAGTACAATGAAAGGACAACATCATCAAAGACAGCATTGTCTAAGAATTTTCCATACTTGGCTCCTGAATTTCTTCAATAAGCAGTTAAAACATTAATTTGCACTTAATCAACAAGTCAGCAGTTACATTCTGATGGCTACTGCAGATCACAGCCAAATGTCATGGTTTATGTGTGATGCTACGGAAGGAGCTTTGGCTGTGAGAGGACACTTCCTGCACTTCTTTCACACTAGCCTTGCATGCATTTTTTTATTTCATGAGAAAATTCTAGAAAGTTTGAAAAGCCAGTGAAAGTTTTGTGTTGACATCTTTAATTTCAACAAGAGTTGCTCTAAAAGATAATGAACTCAGGCCAAAGAGAACTATTTCTGGAGACTGTCTATAAAAGACTGTGCTATTTGATCTCCATATTCCCATAACTTACAAAAAACTCAGAGATGCATTCAATTTAAAGTAAATGTTATACTTTAAATCATTTTATCATTCCCAATTTTTATGCATAATATATACTTTTTAGTTTTTTGCTTTCTTCCAGTTTTTGAAATTACTGACTATTTTGGGGAAAGGAATCAATGTGTACTCATACAATAGTAATGATAATCTTTGTGAATTCTTATAATGATTTTAGATATAAGGGAGTAGTCTCTAAATTAGTAAATGAATGATCAGTGAGAGCTCACATATATGCTGATAACAACCAGAACATATCAGTATTAATTCAATTAGACTCAGACATAATAAGTTGATAATGTCCTATGGTTCTTTACTCATAAATTTGGTGAGATTCACTGTTTTAACTGAATAAATTTGATAGATATGCCTGAGATGGTGGGGAAAGCAGAAGTTGTTAATTATAATAATGTATATTGATAGTTATGTTTCTAATTGTTTTTAAACAGCATTGAGAGATTAGGCCAGATGATAAGAGAAAAAAAAGCTGTCATTCTAGTTGGTGTTGTTAGTTTGAAAAAGACAGAAATGTGAATTAATGCTATAACTAGTACTCAAACAGTACTTTATACCTTGTGTTTCTGTTTGGGTGCAAACTGTTGAAATCTTAATACACACTAAATTGATCTTCTGCATATAAAGATAATTGAAAATGAATCTTGATTTGAATGGAATGGGAGAGGGAGTGGGAGATGGGAGGGTTGCGGATGGGAGGGAAGTTATGAGGGGAAAAAGCACTGTAATCCATAAGCTGTACTTTGGAAATTTATATTTATTATATTAAAGTTAAAAAAGAAAAAGAAATAAAGTAATTGCTTTGAATACAAATATTTCATATCTTCAGTTAACACCAGCTAGGAATTTTATAACAAAGTAAAGGAAAAAAACAAGTAACTTAGTTTTGATATTTTCATTCAATTTGCTAAAGTCACATATAAATGATATTTCACTTTGAATAACTAAAAGCGGTATGTATTTTTTCACCTTGTATGGAAATGTGGTTATTCAAAGTAGTGTGTTTCCATTGTAATTAAATGTTAATGAAATTAGTAATTTTCATTGAACTTCATCAGGTAAGAAGAAATTATTAGCATTTATTATGGCTGTGACATTTCAAAAAGATCAAGTTAAAAGGAATGAAACTTCTAGCAACTTTGCTCATCACATGAATTATTACTTTGGTTCATTTTTTGGAAAGAAGAATGAGATTTCATAAGATTGGTTTTAATAATATCAAGAGATTAACATTTCTTACATCAAATTTTATTTGTCAAAACAAGAGTTATTTATTGTTCAACATGCTATTTATCCATGGCTCACAATAGCTGTTGAGTATTCAGTTTTCTTAAAAACATGTGGAGGGAGGCATTTGGTGTAGAGATTAAGACTGCTTGGGACACTTGCAATCTGAAATTAAAGTGACTGGGTTCAAGTCCTACCTCCATTCCTGATTCCAGTGTCCTGGTTAATGCACATCCTGGGAGGCAGCAGGTGAAATCTCAAGTTGTTGAGTCTCTGCCACACATTTGGGATATATGACTGAATTCTTTGTTCCTGGTTCAACCTGTCCCAGCCTTGGCAGTAGCTAGCATTTGGAGAGTGATCCACTGTGTGGGAGATCCCTCTTTGTTGCCCTCTCCATATGTGTGTGTTTGAAATAAATAAAGATGCAAAAAAAAAAAAAAGTGGGATAGTAAAACTTGTATGACTACATCAAAGAGCCTGTTTTACAAGATTGATTTGTAAAGGGGAAAAACAAGTTTCAGAACTGAAAACTATAGAGACAGAAAAATGATTCATCTATCACCAGCTTTGTGCTCAAATCAATGATAAAGGCAAGAGGCAGCCCAATAAATAGGGTTTCAATTGTTAGTCATGCAATGTATTCTATCCCTATACTCCTTCCATCAAGCACCTCCAACCTCAATGCACAGCTGCAGATCTGCAGAGCAGAGTTTGCTGGTGGCTTGGAACTAGCTGAGGAACCCCATTGGCAGGCAGACATATGTCTATCCTTGCAGGCAGGAGAAGTGGAGAAGCTTTCTTTTCTTTCTTTTTCATCCTTACCTTAAAGCATTCTTGGTTTGAATTCTTTACTTCAACTCCCCACTTTGCCGCTGAACTACTTGGTTAAGTCTGCAGGGCCTGTTGACATTGGGTTGTCTACATTAACTGCCAGAGCCACTTTAATCACTGGGATAGGATTAAATCTGAAAATTGTATTTTTACAATGATTCTTTGCATGTTTTCACATCTTTATGATGTGAATAAATATTTGTTAGACAGTGTCTACAGTGTTTCAAGTGCCCAGACAAAAATGGAAGCAGTTGGAACATTAAATCTAAAAATTCCAGATGTGTAGAGATATCTGGATGTGTCACTGAAATTTTCAGATTTCATCCAGATGTTTGGTGTTATGGTTGTTTGTTTCTACAAAAGTCATACATTTATGGTACAATATAAATATGGATTATGACATTATATAGATTCAGCTTCCCATTAACCTAATTCACTGTGGCCACCTTAGGAAATTATGAGACACTATAGATTCATATATAATTTGTTTTCTTCTCTAATCTAATGTAAACCTAGGAGACCAGATATTATACACATTAAATGCAAATGTGTTTCTCAAATTCTAATGTACTCATTGAAACGAATTTCAAAGCAAAATTCTCTTGGCTGCTTTCTTCATTAAATAGAGTCAAGATTGAGAACACATATTTTTCTATTTACTTGAGCAGTAATTGGATCATCTAAGCAATGTAAATATTAAATACTTAATTGACTAAGGAGACTTCTTCATGGTAATATGTTCTGAACAGTAAAGTCTATAATTGGGGATTTTAAATATTTACCACTATAACAATCTATTTCATGGTTTAGTTATTTTTATTAGGCAGATTTTGTTGAAAAATACCACCTGCATGCACAGATATTAATAACTTAGAAGGTTTGGCTCGTGTATTTTTGAGTTCATGAATAACAACCTCTCTACATTATTCCTATTTGGATTTGATTTTATCTAATTTGTTAATCACACTACATAACATGACACATTTTACACAGTCTTACCTTAAATCCTGTCTTGAAAAAAGGGAATTATTTAAAAACCCTCCTTTATTCAGCACTTTTCAGAAAAGTTGCAGATCAGAAGATATCATTGACTTGAACCCCAAATAAAATCAACATCAGCACTCATGAAATGCATGTACCATGCTCAAATAGTCTATTTGCTTTGCTGTATGTAATATATTTGGTAAGTCAACTTTCTAGAACCCAAGGTTCTAGTCTAGGTTACTGGAGTAAAAAAATGTGGAAGGCACACAGGATGCTAACAATGGCAAGGATGTGTGATTCTCAGAGGGAAAATCTCTGTGGTCACTGTCGCTCCCCGTCTTCGTGGGGGAACGACACTAAGCCCTGCCTAGGCTTCATATCCGAGTCACGGCACCACTATGTCGCTCCCCCTCTTCGTGGAGGAACGACACTAAGCCCTGCCTAGGCTTCATATCCGAGTCACGGCACCATTATGTCGCTCCCCGTCTTCGTGGGGGAACGACACTAAGCCCTGCCTAGGCTTCATATCCGAGTCACGGCACCACTTGCTGCTCCTCCGCACGCGGAGGAGCCGCACCGGACCGGGCGCTTGTTGTTCCCTTTTTTTACAAGTCCTTTCTATAGTAAAGTAAGAATAAGTAAACAGCAAACTCCCAAAGCAAGAATGAGTAGAGAGAAATGAGAAAGAACAAAGTAACGAACTTCCCCGCGAACTCTCCAACGCACTCTCCAACCAACCCACACCACCATGCCGTCTCTCTCCTCCTATATAGTCCTCTCCACCAATCCCAACTCGGCTGCCCACACGCCGAGCACGCCGCTCTCCTCCAATCAGGAGCAGCTCCTGCAGCTTGTCAAGTTGGTGAGAGGCAGCTGGGTAGAAGCTGTTTACTTCTCTCCCAGCGCCATATTGTGGGAGAGCAGATGCATAGAATAAACCTTAATTCCAGTAACAGTATAGTCCGAATTGCTCCCCACAGTCACAGTCATGTGACAGCTCAACAGTATAGAGTTTTAGGCCACCACTTGGATGGGGGACTTTTAATGACACAGAACAGTGAATGGTTTAGGAACATTCTGTAGAATATGAGTATGGAGCTAACCTTTTACAATTCTCATCACTGATGAAAGCCTCATGCATTGCCAACAACCATCTGTTGTTTACAAGCCTCTCATTTATTCATTGGGAATGCCTTTAAGGGCAAGGTCTGCATTTTATTTTCTGTGCATTCCTCACTCAATCCCTCTCATCATGGTTCTACACAGTACTGGTACCTGGACATTCAGTAACATCTTAGAACCTGTGAATGGATGAATAAATAGAGATCACAAGTCATCAAGAAATGGATTCTTTTCATTCCATATAGCTTATATGGTTTTTTATTTTTATTTTTTTATTTATTTAATGAGCATAAATTTCCAAAGTACAGCTTATGGACCACAATAACCTCCCCCCACCGTGTCTTCCCTCCCATCCACAATGCTCCCCTCTCCCACTCCCTCTCCCCTTCCCCTTCACATCACGATTAATTTTCAATTATCTTTATATACAGAAGATCAATTTAGCGTATGTTAAGTAAAGATTTCCACATTTTTCTCCCACACAGAAACACAAAGTGTAAAATACTATTTGAGTACTAGTTATAGCATTGATTAAACACCTAAGAGTAATTGTGTATTAATTACAGAGCTCAACCAATGTTTTAAGTAGAATATAAAATGCATCTTTTGTATTGTTGTGGCTTCCCCCCAACCTCCCTCCCTCCCGTGGCCCTCCCCTCACCCACTTCCTCTCCCATCCCACCCTTCATCATGTTTCATTTTCAATTACCTTCATATATTGAAGATCAATTTAGTATATACTAAGCAGGGATTTCAATAGGTTGCACTCACACAACCGAACCAGGTATAGGGTATTGTTCGACTAGTAGTGTTGTTTTTGAGTTTTATAGATAAACATATTAAGGACAGAGATCCTGCATGGGGAGCATGAACCCAGTGACTCCCGTTGTTGATTTAACAATTGGCACTCTTATTTATGACGTCAGCAATCACCCAAGACTCTTGCTATGAGCTGTCTAGGCTATGGAAGCCCCTTGAGTTCAGCAACTCTGAATTTGTTTAGTCAAGGCCATATCACAGTGGAGGTTCCTTTCTCCCTTCAGAGAAAGGCGCCTCTCTCCTTGATGGCCTGATCCTTCTGCTGGGGTGTTGTTCACCAGGATCCTTCATTTAGATTGTTTTTTGCCACCGTGTCATGGCTTTCCATGCCTGCAAGACTCTCATGGACCTTTTAGTCAGATCTGAATGTCCCAAGGGTTGATTCTGAGGCAGGAGTGCTGTTTTGGGCATTTGCCATTCTATGAGTCTGCTGTGTGACCTGCTTCCCCCGCAGGATCATTCTCAACCCTTTTGATTCTATCTTTCATTATTTGCTTACACTGGTCTTATTTGTGTAATCTCTTCGACACTTACCCTATCTTTTGGATTAGTTGTGTATTTATATTTGTCACTTTACCAAGTGTGCTGGCATTGGTACCTGCCTCCTTGGTAAGATTGAGTTGAAATCCCCTGGCACATTTCCAGTTCCACCATTGGAGATAGGTCTGAGTGAGTATGTGCCATCCTATATATCTCCTCCCTCTCTTATTCCCACTCCCATGTTCCATAGAGATCAATTTCCTATTAATTTTTAAACGCTTAAGAATGGTTGTGCATTGATTGCAGAGTTCAACCAGTGGTCTTGTGTAGAGCATACTGAGCAACAACAACAACAAAAATACTAAAGGAACAAAATAGTAAGTTTTTCCTCAACAGTCTAGACAAGGGCTGCTCATGTCTTTGTCTCTCATAGTGTCCATTTCACTTCAATGGGTATCATTTTAGGTGCTCGTTTAGTTGCCATCAATCAGGGAGAACATGTGATATTTATCCCTTTTGTACTGACTTATTTCACTCAGCATGATGTTTTCCAGCTTCCTCCATTTTGTTGTGAATGTCCGGATTTCGTTGTTTTTTACTGCTGTATAGTGTTCCATAGAGTACATATCCCATAGTTTCTTTATCCAGTCATCCGTTGATGGACATTTAGGTTGATTCCATGTCTTAGCTATTGTGAATTGAGCTGCAACAAATATTGAGGTGCAAATGGCTTTTTTCACCCCTTTAATTCCATTTGGGTATATTCCAAGGAGTGGGATGGCTGGGTCCTGTGGTAGTGCTATATTCAGGTTTCTGAGGACTCTCCAGACTGTCTTCCATAGTGGCTTTACCAGTTTGCATTCCCACCAACAGTGGATTAGTGTCCCCTTTTCTCCACATCCTCGCCAGCATCTGTTGTTGGTTGATTTCTGTATGTAAGCCAATCTAACCGGAGTGCATTCCCCTGATGGCTAGGGATCCTGAGCATTTTTTCATGTGCTTGTTGGCCATTTGGATTTCCTCTTTTGAAAAATGTCTGTTAAGGTCCTTGGCCCATTTTTTTATTGGGTTGTTTGTTTTGATTCTGTGGTGTTTTTTGATCATTGTGTAGATTCTAGTTGTTAATCCTTTATCTGTTGTGTGGTTTGTGAATAACGTCTCCCATTCTGTTGGTTGCCTCTTCGCTTTCCTGACTGTTTCCTTTGCTGTTAAGAAACTCTTCAATTTTAGGTAATCCCATTTGTTTATCTTTGATTACCCATGCCTGTGAGGTCTTCTCCAGGAATTCTTCGCCTGTTCCGATATCTTGAAGGGTTTCCCCTATGCTCTCAATTAGTTCCATGGTGTCGTGGCGAATCTCTAGTTCTTTGATCCATGTTGAGTGGATTTTTTTATTTTTTTTTTCATTTTTATTTTTATTATTTTTTTGACAGGCAGAGTGGACAGTGAGAGAGAGAGACAGAGAGAAAGGTCTTCCTTTTGCCGTTGGTTCACCCTCCAATGGCCGCCACGGCCGGCGCGCTGCGGCTGGTGCACCGCGCTGATCTGGTGGCAGGAGCCAGGAGCCAGGTGCTTTTCCTGGTCTCCCATGGGTTGCAGGGCCCAAGCACCTGGGCCATCCTCCACTGCACTCCCTGGCCACAGCAGAGAGCTGGCCTGGAAGAGGGGCAACCGGGACAGAATCCGGCGCCCCAACCGGGACTAGAACCTGGTGTGCCGACGCCGCTAGGCGGAGGATTAGTGAGCCGCAGCGCCGGCCAAGTGGATTTTTGTATAAGGTGTAAGGTAGGCGTCTTGCTTCATACTGCGGCATGTGGACATCCAGTTTTCCCAGCACCATTTGTTGAAGAGGCTGTCCTTGTTCCAGGGGTTGGTTTTAGGTCCTTTGTCAAATATGAGTTGGTTATAGATGTTTGGATTGATCTCCGGTGTTTCTATTCTGTTCCATTGGTCTATCCATCTGTTTTTGTACCAGTACCAGGCTATTTTGATTATAACTGGCCTGTAGTATGCCTTGAAGTCTGGAATTGTGATGCCTCCGGCCTTGTTTTTATTGTAAAGGATTGCTTTAGCTATTCTGGGTCTCCTGTTTCTCCATATGAATTTCAGCATCGTTTTTTCTAGGTCTTTGAGGAATGACTTTGGTATTTTGATTGGTATTGCATTGAACTTGTAAATTGCTTTTGGGAGAATGGACATTTTGATGATACTGATTCTTCCAATCCATGAGCATGGCAGGTTTTTCCATTTTTTTGTGTCGTCTTCTATTTCTTTCTTTAGTGTTTTGTAATTTTCATCATAGAGGTCTTTGACCTCCTTGGTTAAATTTATTCCAAGGTACTTTATTGTTTTTGTGGCTATCGTGAATGGGATTGATCTTAGTAGTTCTTCCTCGGCCCTGGCATTGTCTGTGTATACAAAGGCTGTTGATTTCTGAGCGTTGACTTTGTATCCTGCTACTTTACCAAACTCTTCTATGAGTTCCAGTAGTCTCTTATAGGAGTTTATTGGGTCCTCTATATATAGTATCATGTCATCTGCAAACAGGGATAGTTTAACTTCCTCCTTTCCCATTTGTATCCCTTTAATTTCTTTTTCTTGCCTGATGGCTCTGGCTAACACTTCTAAGACTATATTGAATAGCAATGGTGAGAGTGGGCATCCCTGTCTGGTGCCAGTTCTCAATGGAAATGCCTCCAACTTTTCCCCATTCAATATGATGCTGGCCCTTGGTTTATCATAGATTGCCTTAATTGTGTTGAGGAATGTTCCTTCTAACCCCAATTTGCTTAGGGTTTTCATCATGAAGGGGTGTTGTATTTTGTCAAATGCTTTCTCTGCATCTATTGAGATAACCATATGATTTTTGTTTCTCAATTTGTTAATGTGATGGATTACGTTGATTGACTTTCGAATATTGAACCATCCCTGCATACCAGGGATAAATCCCACTTGGTCCGGGTGAATGATCTTTCTGATGTGTAGTTGGATTCGGTTTGCCAGAATTTTATTGAGTATTTTTGCATCTATGTTCATCAGGGAGATAGGTCTGTAGTTTTCTTTCTCTGCTGTGTCTTTTCTGGGCTTAGGAATTAAGGTGATATTGGCTTCGTAGAAGGAATTTGGCAGGATTCCCTCTCTTTCAATCGTTTGGAATAATTTGAGAAGAACTGGGGTTAGTTGTTCTCTAAATGCCTGGTAAAATTTGGCAGTGAAGCCATCTGGTCCTGGGCTCTTCTTTTTCGGTAGTGCGTTTATTACTGATTCAATTTCTTCCATGGTTATGGGTCTGTTTAGATTTTCTATATCTTCATGGCTCAGTTTAGGAAGGTTGTATTTGTCCAGGAATCTATCCATTTCTTCCAGGTTCCCCAATTTGTTAGCATACATCTCTTTGTAGTAGTTTCTGATGATTCTTTTTATTTCTATTGTGTCAGTTGTTACATTTCCATTACTATCTTTGATTTTACAGATTTGGGTCTTCTCCCTCCTTTTTTTTGGTTAGTTGGGCCAATGGTGTGTCGATTTTGTTTATTTTTTCAAAGAACCAGCTCCTGGTTTTGTTGATCTTTTGTATTGTTTTTTTTGTTTGTTTGTTTGTTTCAATTCTGTTTATTTCTTCTCTGATCTTTAGTATTTCTTTCCTCCTTTTGGATTTGGGCTTGATTTGCTGCTGTTTTTCTAGATCCTTGAGGTGCATGGAGAGTTCATTTGTTTGGTTCCTTTCCAGCTTCTTGATGTAAGCACTAATTGCTATAAACTTTCCTCTTAGCACTGCTTTTGCTGTGTCCCACAGGTTTTGATAGGTTGTGTTATCATTTTCATTTGTTTCTAGAAATCTTTTGATTTCTCTTTTAATTTCTTCGATGACCCACTGTTCATTTAGGATCATGTTGTCCATTCTCCATATATTTGCATATGGTGTAGAGATTCTTGGGTTGTTGATTTCAAGTTTCACTGCTCTATGGTCTGAGAAGCTGCATGGTATGGTTTCAATTTTTTTGAATTTGTTGAGGCTCCCTTTATGGCCTAGTAGATGGTCAATCCTAGAGAATGTTCCATGTACTGGGGAGAAATACGTGAACTCTGTGTCTGTGGGGTGGAGGGTTCTGAAGATATCTATTAGGTCTATTTGGTCTATTGCGTCAATTAGCTCAGTTGTTTCCTTGTTGAATTTCTGTCTGGTTGATCTGTCCATTGGTGAGAGTGGGGTGTTGAAGTCCCCTGTTACTATTGTATTTGAGTCTATATCTCCCTTTAAATCCTTTAGTAATTCTTTCAGGTAGCCAGGTGCCCTGTAATTAGGTGCATATACATTTATAATAGTAATGTCTTCCTGTTGGATAGATCCTTTAATCATTATATAGTGCCCTTCTCTGTCTCTTTTAAGTTTTTATGTTAAAGTCTATTTTGTCTGATATTAGGATGGACACACCAGCTCTTTTTTGATTTCCATTACCTTGGAGTATCTTTTTCCATCCTTTCACTTTCAGTCTGCGTGCATCTTTGCTGATGAGGTGTGTCTCCTGAAGGCAGCATATAGTTGGATTCTCTTTTTTTATCCAATCAGCTAGTCTATGTCTCTTTGTCATGGAATTAAGACCATTCACATTCAATGTGATTACTGTTAAGTACTGTCTTTTCCCCTTCATGTTTCCTGAAAAGAGCTGTTTATGTATTTTGAACTTTGTGGGTTACTCTATGTTCGCTTTTTTTGCAGTGAAGTTCTTGTTTTTGTATTTCTGTGTGCAGCACGTCTTTGAGCAAGTGTTGTAGGGTTGGACGCGTGGATACAAATTCTTTCAGTTTCTGTTTGTCGTGGAAGATCTTTATTTCCCCTTCATTCATAAATGATAGCTTTGCAGGATATAGTATTCTAGGTTGGCATTGTTTGTCTTTTAAAACTTGAAATATATCATGCCATTGTCTCCTTGCCTGTAGTGTTTGTGATGAGAAGTCTGGGGTGAGTCTGATTGACTTACCCCTGAATGTGATTTGTCGCTTTTCTCTGGCACATTTTAGGATTTGTTCTTTGTGTGTCACTGAACTGAGTGTTGCCACAATGTGTCGTGATGAATTTCTCTTCTGGTCTACTCTGTTCGGAGTCCTGGCTATCTGTTGTATTTGTGTGTTGTTATCCAGCTGCCTTTGTTTAAAGTTTTCTGATATTATTTCGTTGAAGACACCTTCTAATCCATTCTCTCTTTCCACCCCCTCAGGGACTCCTATTATCTGAACATTACACCGTTTGATTGAATCTGTAGGTCTCCGACCGTGTTTTTTAATTTTTTAATTTCTTCTTCCTGTGATTGAACTGACTGTATTATTTCTGGAAGTTTGTCTTCGAATTCTGATATTCGGTCTTCTATTTCATCTGTTCGATTTCCGAGGGATTCCACAGTGTTTTTTATATGGTCAATTGAGTTTTTCAGTTCTAGTATCTCATTCTGGCTTCTCTTTAAGATCTCTAATCCTTGGGCTTGTTTTTCATTCAGCTCTTGACACTGTTTCTCATTATTTCTAAGTATTCTGATTATTAATTTTCTGAATTCTTTTTCTGGCATGTTTTCAACTTCTTCTTCTTCTGCCTCTGTTATGGTTGGTTTAGCCTGCTCCATTGGCAAATTTATATGATCTTTTATGTTTTTTTGTTTTGTTTTGTGGCATTCCGTCTGGGTGATTTTTCGGGTTGATTTCCCTCTACTATAGGCTGCTGTGAGTCTCTACCAATATCTAGTGTAATCAGGCTGCTCTACACAGCCCGCAGGTAAACAGACAGGATGGCTGCTCTCTGCCCACTGCAGCACTGGCTCCTGCGCTTTTTCCCCACCAGGAGGCGCTATTCAGTTGTTTTTTTTTTTTCTTGTAACTTGAGTAGTCGGGTCTCAGGGCTTTGGGCTGCCCTCCCTCGAGCACCCTCAGCTCCACCTTTGGGCTCCACCTCCGAAGGTTAGTGTGGAGGCAAAGACAGTTCTCCTTTAAGCCCAAATGTAAACAAACAAAATGGCTGCTTCCCGCCCGCTGGAGCCCCGGGGAGGTGCCAAGAGATACTGGCTTACTCAGTCTCTCAATTAGTATCCCTGAATCGTGCACTCTCTCCGCAGGCGCCACTCACTCTGTTCCGTATTCTATTTCCTCCCCCACTCAGTCGTGCACGTCTCAGTGTCCGTCCCAGGGTGTGTTGGGGGAGGGGTGGCAGCAGCTGTGCCGCGGTGCTGGGTGAGCGCCCCGTCTCACCTCGGCTTCCAGCGCTGGTGCGTACACGCTCCTGCTGGTGTCCTGAGTCTCAGGCGTCCGCGTCCTCCTCGTGTGTCCACCCTATCTCCCCAGTTTCAGGAAGGGCTTAAAAACTACAAATTCTCATCCCTCTTTGAACCTTCCCTTAGTGGACCTTCGCTGTGCTCCCTCCCTCTCTATTCCGCCATCTTCCTGTCAGCTTATATGGTTTGTAAATTCAGCATACTGTATGTACCATGCCTATATATTTTTTAAACTTTTATTTAATGAATATAAATTTCCAAAGTACAGCTTATGGATTACAATGGCTTCCCCCCCATAACGTCCCTCCCACCTGCAACCCTCCCCTTTCCTACTCCCTCTCCCTTTCCATTCACATCAAGATTCATTTTCGTTTCTCTTTATATACAGAAGATCAGTTTAGCATACATTAAGTAAAGATTTCAACAGTTTGCTCCCACACAGAAACATAAAGTGAAAAATACTGTTTGAGTACTCCTTATAGCATTAAATCTCAATGTACAGCACACTAAGGACAAAAATCGTACATGAGGAGTAAGTGCACAGTGACTCCTGTTGTTGACTTAACAAATTGATACTCTTGTTTATGGCATCAGTAATCAACCTAGGCTCTTGTCATGAGCTGTCAAAGCTATGGAAACCCCCTGAGTTCACTGACTCTGATAATTTTTAGACAATGCCATGGTCAAAGTGGAAGTTCTCTCCTCCCTTCAGAGAAAGGTACCTCCTTCTTTGATGACCCGTTCTTTCCACTGGGATCTCACTCGCGGAGATCTTTCATTTAGTTTTTTTTTTTTTTTCCCAGAATGTCTTGGCTTTCCATGCCTGAAATACTCTCATGGGCTTTTCAGCCGGATCCACATGCCTTAAGGGCTGATTCTGAGGCCAGAGTGCTGTTTAGGACATCTGCCATTCTATGGGTCTGCTGTGTATCTCACTTCCCATGTTGGATCATTCTCTCCCTTTTTTATTCTATCAGCTAGTATTTGCAGACACTATTCTTGTTTATGTGATCCCTTTGGTTCTTAGTCCTATCATTATGATCAATTGTGAACAGAAATTGATCACTTGGACTAGTGAGATGGCATTGGTACATGCCACTTTGATGGGATTGAATTGGAATCCCCTGGTATGTTTCTAACTCTACCGTTTGAGGTAAGTCAGCTTGAGCATGTCCCGAATTGCACATCTCTTCCCTCTCTTATTCCCACTCTTATATTTAACAGCGATCACTTTTCAGTTAAGTTTCAGCACTTAAGAAGAATTGTGTATTGATTACAGTATTCAACCAAAAGTATTAAGTAGAACAAACAAAAAACATACTAAGAGGGATAACATATCAAGTTGCTCATCAACAGTCAGGGTGAGGGCTGATCAAGTCACCATTTCTCATAGTGTTCATTTCACTTTAACAGGTTTCCTTTTTGGTGCTCAGTTAGTTGTCACCTATCAAGGTGAACAAGTGGTATTTGTCCCTTTGGGATTGGCTTATTTCACTCAGCATAATGTTTTCCAAATTCCTAACAGGGATCACTTTTCAGTTAAAATTTAAACCCCTAAGAATAATTGTGTGTTAATTACAGAGTTCAACCAATGGTACTAGAACAAAAAAATACTAAAATGGATAAAGTATTACATTGTACATCAACAGTCAGCACAAGAGCTGTTTGAGAAACAGTGACTTGACCATGCTTGTATATTTTCACTAAAAATCATTAGAATACTTATTTTGAAAAGCTGAAGTCTTAGGCATTTGGATGAATATACAAAGGAATTTCAAAAAGTGGAAAACAAAATTAAAATCATCTTGGTGCAAAAAGTTTTGAACACAGTGAATAATTTTTTTCAAAACACACACTTTCCCTAAACAGTTTGAAGACACTTCATACTTCAGCTGCCATCAAAGCAAAAGTAGAAAAATAATTTTTTTCATTCCAGTCAATGAAGCTGGATTAATACAGTGATACTAACTTGAACTATAAAAATTTTTATGTATAAGTCTACCATGATGTCATTATTTTAATAGAAATATTTATAATTTGGAATTACTTTTTCAGATTGTGTTTGCTCATCTTGAGATGAAGATAAAGAAACATGTCTCCCCCAAATCTTCCTCTTATTTCAACTCACTCCAATCTTCTTAGTATATTTGAATGGAAATGGAAATGTGTTGACTTTTGGAGTTCTGTACTTGTCCTTCCATTTTCTACAAGATGTGTCCATTATGTATCTGTTGTTTTTTTTGTTCCATTACTAAATTTGTGGAATTTTGGTATGAAATATGCAGTGTAACTCTCAAAGAAAATATTATATAAGGCATTACAATTACTATAAAATCATCAAAGATTTTTCCCACATAAATATGTGTATATAAATGTATATGCATATATTTATATGTGTAAATGTGTATTACTATTTATAGGTACATGGCTCTTATTTTCCACTATGATGTCTATTTTAAAAATTAAAATGGAAGTCAATTGTTGTGATGCACCTGTTAAGCCATTATTTGGGATGTCCATGTAGTGAAAAGTGTCTGGATTCCAGTAACACCTCCACTTCCTATACAACTTCCTGCTAATGCTCACCCTGGGAGGCATCAGATGATAGATGAATTACTTGGGTCCCTACCACCCAGGTGGGAGACCTAGGTGGAGTTCTTGGCTCTTGACAATGGTATGGCCCACTCCTGGCTCCTGTGATTATGGGGAGTGAACCAATAGATGGAAGATAATCTCTTTCACTCTCATTGTCTCATTCTGCCTTTCAAATGAATAAAAACAAATAATATTTTAAAATTAAATGGTAAAATATCATATGGTGAGAAAGAAAACCAATAGACATACTTTCTCTTAAATACAAAGTGGTATTCCTAAAATCCGTACCTTCTTCTTAGAATTTTCTCATGTGAAATTTCACATGACAGATGGATGCTGGTATTACAGAATTACTGTACCTCCTCTCCTAGAGAAGAACATAAACATGGATTTCAATAACTCTATTCCTCCCATTTTTTGTTTCCTGTCAAGATTATTTTGCATGAACATTTCAGTCTTGGTGACATGATTATGATGATGACTTATGTGGTTTTTTTTTCCCCATCTGGAATGGTCAATGGAGAAAATATCCCTATGGAGAATCTTGAAAGCCTCATTATTCCAATATCACAAATATGAAAATTGAGACACAGAAAAGTGTGGTTTTCCCAAATTCACGCAAAAACTCAGAAGTGAAGCCAAGAGTAGTACCCAGCTCATGTGCAACAAATCTAATGCAACCTGCACTGTCAAGCTCACACAGTGATTAGGCTGAGTAGTGTAATTACCTAAAGTACAGTGCAGGAAAATAGTGCCCCATTTACCAACCCAGTCACAGCAAGTGGAGGAATTACATGAATGAGAGTCACCATATGGATGGTGCTCACACATTTCACAATCCTGTACTTTACCTTCTTATCCTGAATGCTCTATAAACAGGAGTTTGAGATAGAATTCGAATAAAACAAACAAACAAACAATCTCCAATTCTGGAGCCAGATAAAGACATAGGTGTTTAAATCCTGGGGTTAGAGTTTCCATCTGTGTCATGTTCATGTAAACTTTACCTCAGTTGTCTCATTTATAACACAGAAATAATGTTCACAACATGAGGGGAAAGTGTATTAGAAATAAAGCACATGTAGCACACATGCTGTAACTTGATGCATGTAGTGATCCTTATGATTAGTAAGCAGTAATAATATGTCAGTTCTCATCAAATATTTTTTAAAGATTTATTTATTTATTTGAAAGGCAGAGAGTTACAGAGAGACAGAGGCAGAGAGAGAGAGAGAGAGAGAGAGAGAAAGAGGGAGAGAGAGAGAGAGAGAGAGAGAGAGAGAGAGAGGTCTTCCATCCGCTATTTCACTCCCCAAATGGCAGCAATGGCCAGAGCTGAGCAAATCTGAAGCCAGGAGTCTGGATCTTCTTCTGGGTCTCCCACATGGGTGCAGGGCCCAACAACTTGGGCCATCTTCCACTGCTTTCTCAGGCAATAGCAGAGACCTGAATTGTAAGTGGAGTGACCAGGACTTGACCTGGCACCCATGTGGGATGTTGGCACTTCAGGTGGTGGCTTTACATGCTATGCCATAGTGCTGGCCCCTCACCACTGAACTTTAAATCAAATTTTTACTATATTGTATTATTTTTGTCAAATGGACTAGTGTATAGATAGGTAATAAATGAGACATGATGTTAATTGAGCCCAGCAGTGAAATCAGTGACAATCCCTAGTTAAGAATCATCTCAATTTCAGTATTGAATTGTGTAAATGTCTAAGGAATTTATACTAACTTTTATGAATCATGTGATTTGAAGGTTGCAGATATAAATATGTCTTTGGAAATTTGAGTTATTTCTCATCACATTCCCATTGGCACTGTGTATTCACAGAAATTGAGATTATTTCAAATATGAAAATGCAGAACATTCAAAATATATTTGGTGTAGAAGAATGAAATATATTTGGTGGTGAAGCAGACCTGTCCCTATCAGATACAAAGATCTGGTATAAAATTACAGCAAGAATGAAAATATGATGTTCTCACAGGTAAAAACTGACCCAGGGACAGAACAGATTAGAGCAGAAAGCTGTGCATATGAGGGGCCTTCAAAAGCTCACAGATGGGGCCAGTGCTGTTGTGCAGGGCACTGAGCCTCTGTTTGTAACACCAGCACCCCATGTGGAGCACCAGTCTGAGTTCTGGCTGCTCTGCTTCCGATTCAACTCCCTTCTAATGCACCTGGGAGAGCAGCAGACAATGCCCTGAGTACTTACTCCCTGCCACCCACATGGGAGACCCAGATGTGGTTGTGGGCTCATCTGACTGTTTGGGGGAGTGAACCAATAGATGGAAGATTTTTCTCTTTCTCTGTTTCTCTCTCTGTCTCCATTAGCATAACTTTCAAATAAATAAAATAAATCTTGAAAAAAAAAACCCTCAGAAACCTCTTGAAACACAAGAAGTTATCATTTAATTCCATTTTCTGTGAGCTTTTGGAAGCCACTTTCTACATGGAAGCTTTAAACAGTGATCACTGAGAAAATGGTGACTTTTGTAAAAAGCTACCTAGAACAACTTGTTCTTTTTAAATATTTATTTATTTATTTGAAAGAGTAACACAGAGAGAGGGGAGGCAGAGAGAGAGAGAAAGAGGTCTTCCATCCACTCGTTCACTTCCCAGTTGGCTGCAATGGCTGGAGCTGCACTGATTCAAAGCCAGGAGCCAGGAGCCAGGAGCTTCTTCCCAACCTTTTCCATGGGTACAGGGGCCCAAGGACTTGGGCCATCTTCTACTGCTTTCACAGGCCACAGCAGAGAGCTGGATCAAAAGTGGAGCAGCCAGGTCTCAAACTGGCACCATATAGGATGCTGGTGCTTAAGGCCAGGGTGTAAAGCCACTGCACCACAGCACCGGCCCCAAGAACAACTTGTTATTCACACAGAATAAATGGAAGCATTTGCTTTCCTCTGTATTCTAAAATCAATACTTCCTGGTTTGACAGGTTCAATTTGAAATGCAAACCTTAAACTCTTGGAAGATGTAGAATACATTTGTGGCCTCAGCAGAGAGTATGCTTCAATAGCTCTAACCATTAAAGAAACAGTGTGTAAATAGAAATACATTAAGAGCTTCTGATCATCAACAAATACTCCAAGAAAAGGGGAGGGCACAAACTGAGAGAAGATAGTAGCTTCCATACAACTGAAGGTATTAAATTAGGACTCAGACATTTTAAAGTCCATAAAGAGTAAGATTAATTTTAAAAAGAATTCATATCAGATACATGGAGGTATTTCATCGAAGCACTACAGTGGGCCATTATTTTTTTAAAAACAAAGTTAATTTATGAGAAATGAGAGAGAGAGGCCTTCCATACATCGGCTCACTCCCCAAATGGCAGCACTTCCCAGGTGCAGCAGCAGGGAGTGAATTGCACACAGAGCAGCCAGGACTCCTGGTGCTCCAACATGGGACATGGACACCAACTCTGGATCCTAAACTCTTCAAAGATACTTGACTCCATTAGAAAACAGGAAAGGCAAAATAAAAGCACAGTGAGATAACATTTATTTTCATTGTGTTGTAAAAAAAAAGTTGAACCTGGTAAATCCAAATGGCAGCAAAGATTTGGGTGAACTTGAGCCTTTATGCCCTGGAAAGAATAAGAAAACTAAACTGATACAACCTTGGAAAACAGTTTTTTTTTTCACATTAGTGTGTTAAGATGAACATTCACATAACATTCAACCTATTGATGCAGCTCCTGGCTACGTATCCACATAGGTCCCATCACAGGTTTATCATGCAAGAGCAGAACCAAATACCTTGGAGACATCTTGAATGATAAGCCCTTTCTTGTCTACTTCTCTTTATTATTGTGATTTTTAATTTTTAAATCCACAAAGCAAAAACTGGGAGGTAATACTAAAATGAATTCCCTTTGTTGTTAAATATGAAAGGTAATCATTTGTGTGCATCTTCTGAATGTTTATAAATTATTATCACGAACATGCAACCTGATTAAACTCAGGGTGGGATTATTTTTATATTTACCCTCTTCCATGGTGTCTTCGTGTAAGCCTTTGAGAATCTGGTTCTCCTAGGTAGACCAAAAGGAGAAAACACTTGAATTTAATGTTCTGTTTTGCTTCGTGTGTTCCCTTTGTCCAAGGTGAAAGTGTGGTTCCAGAACAGGCGGATGAAGTGGAAGAGGGTAAAATTGGGCCAGCCGGGCACTGCTGCCTGAGAAAAGGAACTGGTGAATGTGAAGAAAGGAACCCTGTTCCCTTCAGAGATATCAGGGATCAGTGCAGCCACGCTCCAGCAAACAGGGGACTCTCCGGACAATGAAGACAGCCACAACAGCGACCATAGCTCAGAGCTTGCACACTTATGATCCACACAGACAGGACCAGCTCCATCCTCAGGAAAGAAGCACCGTGATGAAAATTCTTACCCAACAGAGTTTACACAGAGAGATGGCCATGGCCATGATTTTTAATATTATCAAATTCAGGCATCATGGGTCTGTTTTGCATGATTTATAGAGTATTTATACTAAGTGCCACTTATCAAAGATGCTTCCATGATGAAAATCAGAAGGTGAATTTTCTTTGAATAGTCCAGAGATGTTTGGTTGTGTGTATGACAGTGAGCAGGTATGTTTGCCTTTGCTTGCACTGAAAAATGAAATGGGTACCAAGAACAAATTATGACACATGTCTACACGAGATGCCTCCAGAGTGAAAACATTGAAGATGAACTTGCTTTAAACTCTCAGCTGATGAAAATAGGCACTGATAATGCCAGCCAGGCCAGCTTCCTGCCTTTTTATGCATGTGTCATTCTGAGACAATCCGTATGTGCTTACTTGTGTACAAGTAGAGATAAGTACAGTAGATAGAGTTCTGATATGACATATTCTTATACCACAGACAAAACAAACATTATGTTGCATTTACTATCAACTGCTGCTAATAAGTTATTATACAACTTACCTAGCTCCTCCTTGATTCGTCCTATTTTGTAGCTTGAAAAAAAATAGGATCACAGGCAAATCAGTTACTTTGTGGAGAGAGCTTTGTTGTGGCAGACACTGTCTGATTTTATTTCTATAAAATTTAAGCTGTTATGAATATGACTTAATTAACAAGAAAATGTTTCTTCCTTCTTAGAAATGGTGTCAGACAAGGAGCAAAGCCAAATGGGCTCCCCAAGGGGATAGACAAAACAATTCTGAATGTCTTCAAATTCAGTAAAAACACATTATTTTTTAATATGTGATGTATTCTTACAGAACAACCATCTTTGTATTTTGTGAAAAATGTTTAATAAATGATCCTTTATAAATAATTTTGGTCTCCCCATTGTGATTTCCTTAATTTCTATAGATTTTAATATTCATATCTAAGAGTGCCCCAGACTCAACTGCTCTGTGCTGATTCAGATCAAGATAATTAATGAATCAGTTTTTCATTTGTAGATTTATTATGGCAAGAAATAAAAGCAATCTTTGGGTGATCGAAGAGAATCTAAACATCATCATACAGTAAACCATTTTCTTAATTTGAAGAATATGGCAAATTAATGTTTTTGTGTGTTTTACAAAGCAAAGAGAAAAGATAACACTAACTGCCACGACAAATAAGTAAAGTAGTCATATATTTTAAAATTTATGTTTAACATATGTGAATCAATCCAATAGTTGTTTTAAAGTCACACCAACCAGAGTCCTTGAGCTAGCAAATCAGAATCTTCATTGGAATGGACACCACAGGTATCAGAAGACAATGATTATAGGCTGGCGCCACGGCTCAATAGGCTAATCCTCCACCTGTGGTGCCAGCACATGGGGTTCTAGTCCCAGTCGGAGTGCTAGTTCTGTCCCGGTTGTTCCTCTTCCTGTCCAGCTCTCTGCTATGGCCCGGGAAGGCAGTGGAGGATGGCCCAAGTGCTTGGGCCCTGCACCTGCCTAGGAGACCAGGAGAAGCACCTGGATCCTGGCCATTGTGGGGGTGAACCAATGGCAAAAGGAAGACATTTCTCTCTGTCTCTCTTTCACTGTCCACTCTGCCTGTCAAAAAAAAAAAAAAGTCAATGAGTGTATTAACTTAATACATTTCGTGTCATGCATGGTTGCACATGCATTGGATGCCTAAGACCTACTTACAACTATATCATGTTATTTTTTAACTGTTCCACATTTAACCAGAAGAATTTGGAAACATTACCATCATTCCTCCTTCCTCCATAGAAATAAACAGAAAAATAATTCATAAACATTTCCAAATTACTCATTATTTGATTTTATTTCAGAATTAGATTGACAAAAAAATATTGATTCTATTCTAACTTAGTCTAGCAAGACATATATGAGTATTCAAGAAATAAAGTAAATTATATTTTTGTATCATATTTTCTCTTTGTGAGATACATTTTATCACACTGGTAAACAATCTATCTAATTTAATTTTGGGGAGATCCTGTTCAAATTGAAGGTACAAAACATACTTCTCTATCACTTGAAGGAATAAAAATTATGCTTGTATTGAAGATATCTATTTCTTTTTGTAGAATAACTCTGCCTCTCAAAGAAAATAAATCTTAAAAAACAGTTCTATAAAACTATTAACATTTGAGGTAAGTGATACTTAGGTGAAAATATGATGTTTGCAATATAAATACAAACAACTGGCATAGTTATTATTTGAACCATCTGGGGAACAGTGTATTTTGCTGTCAGTTCCTTATGCTGCATTCTTTTTGTAAAAAGCAATTCAGAAATAAAAAGAAAGCCACAGAGAATTTAGCATGAGAGCGGTAGTCTAAACATTCCAAACCTGAAAACGTTTGAAGTCTGCAGAACTGATCTGCAAATGCTCTTGAGAAAGTGGTGTTTGTTGTGGTGGTTGTGGTTGTTTCCTGATTTCTTACTGGCCAGGAAAATTGAGTAATAATTCTCTCACGTGTACCTCAACGTTCAACTTTTGCCAAATAATGCTAACAGGAGTGGACAAAGGAACAAACGTGGTCCCAGAAAAAATAGATTGCTACATCAAGTTTTGAAAGCCTATAAAAATTCAATAAGAATTTTTGAAATAAATCTAATAATTCTCTATTACCATGTGTTTTCTCAATAATCTCATTTTGACATTTGATATGCTTAAAGATATAGATACATTTAAAAATAGTTTTTCTTGTATGCCTTATTTCCCACCTTTAGTAACTTTTTAAATTAAATCTGGCTTCAAACTGTGATCAAGAATTCCAGAAAATATTTTCTTATATCATGGTTAGTAATTCCCCATTAAAATATTGTTTACTTTTTTAAAAATATAGTTTTCAGAAACAGTTCTTAAAACAAAATGAATTTTCAAAGATAATTATTGTCATATCCAGTTCCTGTTAGGGGCTTTATTTTGTATTTCTGCCCTTTTGGAAATGGTTCATTGAGATAAACATTCATTTCCTTTATTTAAAGACTAATCACATGATTTTGGAACACATTTTTGTAGAACTATTCAAGCATCCAGTGCTTTTGCAAATGTGTAATACTGATGGTTGAAAATATTTGTACATCTTTTTTATGTTCAGTGTATATTGCTATTGAAAATCCATCACTTATCTAACCTGATGAAACATGAAACTCAAAGTATTATTTTATTCAAGCTAATACTTCTAATTAATTTGCTTGGCTGTCATTTTCTTTGTGAGAGCTCCATTTTCATTGGCTTTGCCAACATTGGAATTGGTAATTTTTGTGATCCTGGGCCTATGTAATGTAAGAGTGGTGTTTAAAAAGTAGTAAGCAGGGGCCGGCGCCGCGGCTCACTAGGCTAATCCTCCGCCTAGCGGCGCCGGCACACCAGGTTCTAGTCCCGGTTGTGGTGCTGGATTCTGTCCCAGTTGCCCCTCTTCCAGGCCAGCTCTCTGCTGTGGCCAGGGAGTGCAGTGGAGGATGGCCCAGGTGCTTGGGCCCTGCACCCCATGGGAGACCAGGAAAAGCACCTGGCTCCTGGCTCCTGCCATCGGATCGGCGCGGTGCGCCGGCCACAGCGCGCCGGCCGCGGTGGCCATTGGAGGGTGAACCAACGGCAAAAGGAGGACCTTTCTCTCTGTGTCTCTCTCTCTCACTGTCCACTCTGCCTGTCAAAAAAAAAAAAAAAAAAGTAGTAAGCAGGAGCGAGCATTTGGCCAAGTGGATAAGAATCCCCTTGAGACAACCATTGCTACAATGGAATGAGGGTGTCTGAGTGTTGTTTCCATTTCTGTCTTCAACTTCCTGCTAATGCAGACGCTGGGAGGCAGCACAGGAGGGCTCAAGGAATTGGGTTCCTGCCACACACACACACACACACACACACACACAGAATTACTGTCTTTCAAATGGATACATGAAAACTAAAATATAGAAATATAAAACGTGGAGAAAGTTATGTCTAAAATTATCAGGCTTTAAAAACACACACCCTGTATATTCATTAGACAATCGGCTCCTAACACTGCTACACCTGCAGGTCCAATTGGGACTGTCAGATGGGCCAACATCAGCACGACCAGTGCCAGTCTTGCCGGCTCAAGAAGTGCTTCCAGGGGGGTTGTGCAGAAGGAGGGTGAGTGGCCCCCAGCCCCACTGCAGCCTGGTGGGGGCGTGTGGTAGGTGGGTGAATGGCACCCAGCCCCGCTGCCTGCGGAAGGAGGGTGAGCGGCCCCCATCCTCCCTGCAGTCGGCCGGTGGGGCCTGGAGTTGGCACTTGCTAACCACAAGACCTGGGCCATTGCACCCTGTACTGGCGCAGGAATCCAATTACAGCTGTGGCCAGGGCCTGGTCCCCCTGCCCAGGCCTGGCCACTGCGTCCTGAAGAAATACACAGACACACACAGACACACACACATACATGCACACACACGCACAAACACACATGCACATACACACATTTATTTGGTTTCCGTTGCTCCCACCCCTGCCTCTGTTTGCTTAAGGCAGGAGCTGGGCAGCCTGAGCCCATGGGGACCCCACTCTTGTTCTCTCCCCAGAAGCCCCAGCCTGGCCCAGGGAAGACAGAGTCCAAGCAGTGCGGCCCTAAATGCCAATGCACTGCAGTTTCTCCAGGCTCCACACGGGGAGGGAGGGCGGTGGTCTCGGGGTAGGGGTGTGGGGGGGGTTCCAGCCTCAGGATAAATGCGCACCCCATACCTGCTTTCTGTCTGCCACTTCTTCCCAGGGTCTGACTCCAGTCTCTCACGCTTTCGAAGTCCTCCCCCCTCACTGCGTCTGTGAGGGAAGCTGATAAAGTCGGCTCAGAGCCCCTTGGAAAAGCCACTCCCTTCAGCTTGGGGGGTTCACCTGTGCCTCTCTTCTCACGTGGCTGATCTGAAATCCCGCTGGCCCGGCCCTCAGGTGGGCGCGCCTACAGCCACGTGCTGCACCCCCCACCCCATGTGCGGCTTCCCACCATCACAGCTCACAACCCCTTACTTTGCTTTGGAACCCAATGACTTCTCCAGGGACTCTCTTTGTCTTGTGCACTGTTGTGCCCCAGGGTCTCTGCATACAGCTGGCCCTCAGTAAATAGCCCATGGCTTCAGTTGCCACCAGGGTAGCCCTTCCTCCATGGCCAATACTGCTATAAAGCAGATTTGTTAATTTGGGGGTTGGTGTTAAAGAGGGAGTTGAGGGTGGGATTTGAAGCCCACGCCCCAGCCTGGGCTGGAGGAGGAAGAGTTGGGGTGGGGGTTTGAAGAAGGGGGGGTGAGCAGGTGCAAAGGCCCTGGGGTAGGATGGGGGGAGGAGTGGTGCAGGTGGGGCTTATAACCAGGGCAGCACTTTTGGGCCCCATTTGGCCACTCCTACTGGACAGCTGACTCCCACCCTCGCAGGACTCAGGCCCACCTCCAGCCCCAAGTCCCCTCCAGGGCTGGTAATGTGCTCTGCGTGAGGCCGGCCCAAGGCTGGAGCTCATGGATTCGATCAGGCCAGGTGGGCGGGCTCATTAAGGCTCCTTGATTTGCCCTGCCTGGCAGCCAGCCCTCCCTGCCTCGGTTTCCCTCCTCCCACCTCACCTGCTTGCTGCGAGCGAGGCCCCAGCTCCCAGTCCCACCTGGGGAAGACCCCAGGCCCCCTCCCCACCCGGGCTCTCCTGGAGCTGGGGTGGGGGGACTCTGAGAGAGCCTCGCTCTGGCTGTCTTCTCCCTGCCCTTCTCTCTCTCTCTCCCTCCTGCCGCCCCGCAGCGCTGCAGCGCGGCCGCATCCCGCAATCACTGCCCGGCAGCGCTGGCCGCCTCCTCCGGTAGCCCTCCAGGCTGGGTGCTGGCACGGCGGCGGACAGAGGCTTGTTCCCGGTGCAGCTGCGGGTGTGGCAGGTGCGGGCGGCGGCGGAGGAGGGCCGCTGGGCATGGACCAGGTGAGAGCGCTGGCGGCGTGGCTGCTCTTAGCGCTGCCCCTGCCTGCCAGGGCGCCACCGCCAACGGAGCGCGCGTGGCCTTCCTGGACCAGGAGCAGGTGGATGAGCTGGGCCGCCTGCAGGGGGACTCGGTGGAGTCCCGCTGCCTCAAGGTCATGGTGCTCTCGGCCTCTGCGCGCACGGAGAGGCTGGAGGAGCAGGCGCAGGTGGCTCTCATGGAGTATTGCGCGCCCAGTGCCCGTCCCAGCCCCAGCGCGCCCGGCCCTGCGCGCGCTCCAGGCGCCCCTCATTGCGCAGCTCCACTTGCTGCGCCTGGTGGGCAAGACGCCCGCCGAGACGCTCACCCGGGACTCGCTGCTGGCGGGCAGCCCCTTCAACTGGCCCTAGGGCTCCGGCCGGTGAGCCGCTGCGTCAAGAAGACACTCTCTGCTCTGATTTCGGTATCACAGATTGCACAACACCTGGAAATAGTTTCTTTAAATGTGATGATCGGTTACAACGCAGAGAGGTTAAATGAAAAAGTGTCTAATCACGACCACATTCTTTCTTAGTAACTTCAGGCAGATTTAGCATCTCTACAGTATATTAACTAATTGCCAGATATTTCCCAGGAACACCATGTTTTTCTGATGGATTTCAAAATTTCATGGGAAATAGAAGAAGATAAGTTTATGTTGGTACATAACATTTGAAATATGTATTTCTCATAATACATGTTTTCCATGAACTTTTTAAATAACCCATGTATATATAAATTTCAACATGTTTTGACCCAAAATAAATTTAACTTTTAATTCCATTTCCACAATCATTTTAAGGTACGCTTATGTGAGTCAAACAGATGGCTTCGCTCACATAACACAAGGCTTGAGGAAATATATCTGTATAAACATGTTTTTGGGGCTGGTGCTGTGGTGCAGCAGGTTAACGCCCTGGCCTGAAACGCTGGCATCCCATATGGCCACCAGTTCAAGACCTGGCTGCTCCACTTCTGACCCAGCTCTCTGCTATGGCCTGGGAAATAGTGGAAGATGGCCCAAGTGCTGCACCCCTGTGGGAGACCCAGAGGAAGCTCCTGGCTCCTGGCTTGGGATCGGCACAGCTCTGGCCATTGCGGCCAAATTGGGGAGTGAACCAGTGGGTGGAAGACCTCTCTCTCTCTCTCTCTCTCTCTCTCTCTTTCTCTCTGCCTCTGCTCTCTCTGTGTAACTCTTTCAAATAAATAAATCAATATTTAAAAAATAAATAAGCATGTTTTTGAAAAATAGTGGATTATATATATAATACATCCTGCTCTGCAAGGGTTTTTTTTTTTTTTGCTTAATAATGTAAATATATTTTATAGCTAAACAGTATGTTTCTTCATATGGATTTATCATATACTATTAAATGAATGCTGTACTGTTAGATATTTACTTTTCTATCCTCAAGTTTCCCTAAGAAAAAGTTTCCATAGACCCTTCTGAAACCTATTTTTTCCAAAGAAAGATTTTTTTAGGAAGTGCTTATTTGGGACAAGAGTATATAATAAACATAATCTGTATTGCTAAGACTTTTGGTACACATCACCGATTTCTTTTGCAAATTCACATTCTATTCAATGGCCATTGCCTCATATATGTCAAAATGTCAACAGTTGCAATAATTGTTTTGAATCTGATGAAAAACACATACTTTAATTTGTATTTATTCAATTTTTAAATAAACTTCTTACTGAGTTTGCTGATAATTATATATATATTATACATAGTTATTATTATATTATATATTATATATTATATTATATTATATTTAAGATATATAATATATAGTCTAATGTGATATATTCTAATATATAATTATATGTTATTATAAATTGTATAATTATGTTTATTATATATGTTATGTAACTATATAACTATGTTATATAACTATGTAATATATATAATATAATAATATATGCATATATGTGTGTATATATATATACACACACACATAGATTTATTTATTTTTTTGATAGGCAGAGTTAGACAGTGAGAGGGAGAGACAGAGAGAAAGGTCTTTCTTCCATTGGTTCAACCCCCAAATGGCCCCCATGGCCGGCAAGCTGAGCCAATTTGAAGTCAGGAGCCTGGTGCTTCCTCCTGGTCTCCCGTGCAGGTGCAGGGCCCAAGCACTTGGGCCGCCCTCCATTGCCTTCCTGGGCCACAGCAGAGAGCTGGACTGGAAGAGGAGCAACCGGGACAGATTCTTCATTCATTTCTGGAAATATTTTTTAAGATTTATTTATATATTTGAAAGGCAGAGTTACAGAGAGGCAGAGAGAGAAAAAGGTCTTCCATCTACCGGTTCACTCTCCAGATGGCTGCAACAGCAAGAGCTGCCCTTATCTGAATTCAAGAGCTTCTTCTAGGTCTCTCACATGGGTGCAGGGGCCCAAGGACTTGGGCCATCTTCTACTGCTTTCCCAGGCCATAGCAAAGAGCTAGATATGAAGGGGAGCACCTGGGATTGAACTGGGACCCATATGGGATGCCAGCACTGCAGGTGGTGGCTTTACCCACTATGCCATAGCATCAGCCCAGGATATACTTTTTAATTTTAACAAAGTTAATAAACTATGAGTAAAAGTAATTGAGGAAACACAGTGAAAAGTAACACTAGTGTCCATTTTCATGTATTGAAACAATTGTTTACAGAGAAAAGAACTTTGTCAAGATTAGAAAAAAATATTGCAAAACTCTTAGGGGTAAGGCCGGTGCCGCAGCCCACTAGGATAATCCTCCGCCTGCAGCACCAGTACCCAGAGTTCTAGCCCCGGTTGGGGCACCAGATTCTGTCCTGGTTGCTCCTCTTCCAGTCCAGCTTTCTGCTGTAGCCCAGGAAGGCAGGGGAGGATGGCCCAAGTCCTTGGGTCCTGCACCCATATGGGAGACCAAGAGGAAGCACCTGGCTCCTGGCTTTGGAATGGTGTATCTCTGGCCATAGCGGCCATTTGGGGGGTCAACCAATGGAAGGAAGACCTTTCTCTCTGTCTCTCTTACCATCTAACTCTGCATGTCAAAACAAAACAAAACAAAACAAACAAACAAAAAAACCTCTTGGGGTAAAAACTTGACTAGAGATAAAAACCCACTATACTTTGAAAATCAAATTCCCAAACACAAATATAAATTCCTAAAATCCAATATAAGAAATATAAAATAGGAAAACTCCAAATTAAAACAAGCAAGTTGAATCCCAGTTTGAAGGCCACCAGCCAATAAAACAGTTAGAGAAACAAAACTTCAGTTATAGAAACACAAAATATTTCAAACATTTAAGAAATAAAAAACACCTATATTTCTCAGATGTATCAAAGTATAAATAAGCAAAGCATATTTTCAGATTTCTTTTAGAAAGCCAGCATTACATTGATAATGATGCAAGGTTGACTAGAACTTTCAATATAAATTAAGTATAAACTCTCTTTCATATACAGATGCATAAATCCTTAGTATTTTTATAATAAATGAAATCGCATATGAAAATATAATGAATAACAAGTCACATATAATAAAAAATACAAGAGGTGGTTAACATTTCTTAACAAGTCATGTAAATTTTCCAGGTAGGTGACAAATTCAAGGAGAAAATCACATGACAATTTAATGTTCAAAAACATTTAAAAATCAGCATGCAATTTTTAAAAACTGCTTGCAGTATAGTAAAAAAGAGCAATGGCTTTCTTATTCAGATCAAAATTTTTAAAAGGATCCTACAACGAAAACCATAATTAATACAGAATCAATGAGAGCTTTTACCCTGGAAGCAAACCTAGACCAGGAAGTCTCCACTAGTGCCAACTTCTTATTGGAGAAGTAGTTGGGGACGAGGGGGAGAGCAAAAAGAAATAAAATAAGATGTAAAGATCAATTTCTTAACAATAAATTGCCAATATATTGGAGATATTTATTTAGGGAGAATCCATAAAATCTAAAAACAAATAAACCGATAAATGAATTTAATGTTGTGGGAAAGATCGATGTTTTAAAAATCCATTAGATTACCAAGTGCCAGCAAGAAATAACTAGAAAATATAAAAGATCAATAGGCAGAGTAGAAAACAGAAGAAAAGAATAAAAAGAGTAAATTATGTTACATCTAAGTGTTATTCAAATCAATAAGTAATACAAACGACCCAACAGAATGAGCAGAAATACAAGGAAAAAGAAAGTGCCGGAAGTGGATAAACAGAACTGTAACTCACTGCAACAGGTTACCGCCAGCTCCAGGCAGCATCCGCAGGGAGAAGGACGGGACCCAGGGCGAGGCCAGTGGGTAGCAGGAGCTCGGAGGTGAGAGCCCTCCAGCCGCGGGGAGGCAGAGCCCAGGGGCGGCCATTTCAGACCTGAACCCAGGTCTGTCTCTTGCTGTTCCCATCCAGGATAACTTGAAGTTAGGGGTCCTTGCTATGGGGGACGCTGATTGGCTCCGTGCTTTGTGACGTTCCGTGCACTCAAGGCTGGCAAACTGTCCAATCAGGCAAGGTGACATCCACAGTGCATCAGCACGCGGGGCCTGGACGTCACAATCTTCTTAGAGTTTTGCCTGCAGAGTGAACTCCTGGGAGACAGCTCCACCGCCAGGAGGCTCCCAAGCGAGGTCGACCTCTGCAGCTCTCCAGCTTCACTCACCGGGGACGCTGGGCACCTAGGAAGCTGACAACCGCGACATGGTGAGTGTGTGGACCTGGTTGTACCGAGAGGGGAAAACGGAGCCGAAGGCCAGGAGGACACAGGCCTCCGGCATCTGTGGGCTCCATATTAGTGCTGGCACAGGGCTTCCCCTCGGTCCCCTCAGACCCGTGGGTTGGGGGTTTTACCGGCACCTAGCACCCCCGAGGTCCTGCCCCTTCCCTGCTTGGGTGAGACTTCTCAGCCCGGAGCCATAGCAGGCCAGCTGTGTGGCAGTAGCTCCACGTCTCCCCCAATTGTGCATTGGGGACTGGGTGGTCTCTAGGGAGAATGTGGGCTCTGTGTATGTGGTTCATGTGGGACAGGCGCTGTAGATTCCTCCTTCCCTCCCCACAGGGACCTCATTCCCCCGAGTTTTGTCAATATGTGGCCTGCAGGGTACTTTCCAGGGCATTGACCTCTTTACACAGCTGTTTCTAGGATGTCTCACTCCTTCATATGTTTCCAATATCACAGTAACATAGACTGAGTAAGGTAGAAACAGAAGTTTTATTTGGCTTGGGGTTTTCACCCAGGTTTTAGAGAAGCAGAAAGACCCTGTAATTTGGTTCTTGGGCATCGTCTTAGCACTTACACTTTCTCTGTACAGGGTGCCATTTCTATGTGCACTTTCAAAATAGAAATTTTGACCACTCAAATTTATGTGTGTTTTTAAAATGATTTTTCTTGCATGAAAGTCTTCCAAATCCTGTGGTTATGTCTAGTTTACTAAGTTATTTTGGATTTATATTTTAATATAGGAGCCTGTTTAGTTTTGCTTGTTTTAATTTTTTTTCAAGATTGTCAGAGTATGACTGACACAATTTGTGTATCATCAAGGTATGAAAACTGATGTTTTGCTATGTGAGGGACGTTAAAAAGTTATGGACAATTCTGTGGGGAGCAACTCGGACTAGACTAAGTTACTGGAATTAAGACTTATTCTATGCATCTGCTCTCCCACAATATGGCACTGGGAGAGGAGTAAACAGCTTCTACACAGCTGCCTCCAGTTCAACCAATAAGCAGCAGGACCTGCTCCTGATTGGAGGAGAGCAGCGTACTCGGTGTGTGGGTAGCAGAGTTGGGATTGGTGGAAGAGGACTATAAGGGAGGAGAGAGACAACATGCACCAGGAACATCTAAGGGGAACACCTGAGGAACACCTGAGCAGCCCCCGAGAGAGCCGGCCAGCGGTGTGCCGCTCCCCCATGGAAGTGGGGAAAGTGGCAGGGGGAACCGCCCTTCCACGGAGGTGGAAGGGACGGTAGCCAACCCGGGAAGAACCAGCAGCAAACCTGGGGAGGGCCGAGCAGACAAAAGAACAGCGCAGGGTCCTGTGTCGTTCCTCCACGAAGACGGGGAGTGACATAATGGTGCCGTGACTCGGATAGGAAACCTAGGCAGGGTTTAGTGTCATTCCTCCATGAAGAGGGGGAGCGACAAATTCACGTTTTTGTGTGTGTGTGTGTGTGTGTGTGTGTGTGCAAAAGTAATATATTAAACTTAATAAAGAAGAGTAGTAGTTTCAAAATGCTTAAGGAAAAGAATGCCACAAGAGACTAAGTTTTCAAAGTCAGAAATAAAATGCAGAAGAGGATATTTTTGTCCTTTAATATCCAGGATTTTTACAAAGCAACTTTAGTCCCAAAGAAAAGACTGTTGTTCCTTTAAGAAATGGGTCTTCTTGAATTATAAACTTTGACACCATTCTGCATTGAAGAACGAGAATATTTAGTGAGTAATGCACCTATGGTTTGCTTTTCTCTGCATAAATCTTGAATATATGGAGCAATATCTTCTTCTGTCCACTTCTCTCTTATAGAGAACAGAGTATTAAAACGTTCCTGATCACCTTCAGGTAAGTCATCAACTTTCAGCAAAAATATGATTTCTGGCCTTGAATTTCTATCAACCAATGCTAAACCCTTAAGCTGATCAAGCCTAGTTATCATTCCTTCAGGGACACTCTGTTGCCACACTTATTGAAACTCAGCAAGATTGAATTTCACTGCATTCTGAAGAAGCATCTGTGCTGTTGCTCTGCATATTTTATCAGCACTCAGTTCAAAATAAACTTCACCTTCGTCTATGTATTTCTTTCCATAACATTTAAGACAGTGTTCTATCATTTCCTCTGGCTCCAATGGTCCAAGTTCCTGAAGACATGTACTCAAAGGAACTTTATTAAACGACCAAGATTCAAAATCCACAAGCTGAGTTACATGATTCAGAAGTTTCATCTCATAGTCAAATTCAAGAATTCTCCAATAACCTCCAATCTCACAGGCATTTAGAACTTGCAACTGGGTCATTATTTCATCCTCACTTGCCTGAATTTGATCAAGCAAATCATCAGTCGTATATTTTGAATGATTTGAATCCTTTTCTTTTTGACTGTCAGGTCCTTCATAGGTATTTTCCATCAAAAGTTTCTTTAGCTTCTTTAATTTAGGTCTACATCTTCTTAACTCCCAATAATTATTAGAAAAACCAAAGATCTCAGTGTGAATAATGTTACAGTGTGTTTCTTCCTTCTTCAGCTGATCAGGAGTTTTACAACCGGGAATGAAAAGCAACATATTTGAAGTATCTGCTATTTTCAAGTCATATGTTTTGTCTTTACTGCACAGCACTGCTTGTTCATCTTTATCACCACGAATCACAAAACTGTGCCTGGCCTCCAGCTGCTGGCAGAGCGCGGGCTCCAGCTCCAGCAGGCAGAAGTCGCCGCCGCCGGCCCCGGGGCCGAAGCTTAAGCAGTGCACGGCAGGCAGCAGCTCGGCCGCGTTCACCTTGGCGATCTGCAGCGTGGCGTCCACCTCATCACGGGTCCTCTTCATGGCAGCGTCCACTCAGGGAGTCCTGTAACAACCAGAGGACAGAAAGGACCCGCGAGACGCCTCATGTTATCTTTTGATTACATTTTTCCATAAACTTTCTGGAATCCTCTTGTACATATACATTATGAAATGATTAAGACAATCTAACATATCAATCACATTACATCCCTATGTTATTAAAGAATATGGAAGATATTAGCAAGTTGTGAGTATGTGATATCATAATCAACTATTTACTGTGTTGAATATTAAGGTCTTGAGGTGTTAATTTTGTTAATTTATCTCATAGCTGCAAATGTGTGTTCAGCTAACATTTTCCCATGTCCTTCACTCTCAGCCCATGACAACCACCATTCTATTCTGTGATTAAGTGCGACTTTCTTAGATTACACATATGAGTGATATTGTGTGGCATTTATCTTTCTGTGCCTTATTTCAAATAGCCTAATGTCCACATTCATATTTTTGGATCCACATCCTGACAAAATGGAAGAATTTCCTTATTAAGGTTGTCTGTGATTCCTGTGTATGTGTGTTTATCACATTTTCTTTATTCATATGTTGACAATGGGGTTGTCTCCATATCTTGTTCTTGTAGATAATGCTGCCAGTAATGTGGAGATAAAGGTATCTATTTGAGATACTGATTTGGTTTCCTTTGGATATACACACAGTTGTGAGATTGCTTTGTCATATGTTCTATGATTAATTTTGATTGAAGACCTACATAATGTTTTCTATATTGTATGTACCAATTTACTTTCTCAGCAACAATTTTTATATTCCTTTGTTCCACCCTGGGCCAATGTTATCTTTTTACTTTTGGATAATTGTTTTAACATATATGAGATGATAATCACTGTGGTCTTAATTAGCATTGTAGTCTTCATTAGCTGTTTCTGAACCCCTTTTAAGTTACCTGTTGGCTACTTGTATATATTCAATGGAAAACTGATCAATCCTTTGTGCAATTTTTATTACAATATTTGTTTTTGAGTTGTTTGTGTTCAAACTCAGGTTGTCCAATGTTTTCTTCATTTCTTGCTTTATCTGTTCTGTTTTTCCTATCACATGCAGAATACTTCTTAGATTTTTTTCAGTCTTTGCTTTTGTCACCTATGCGTTTAGTGTCATATCTAAACAATCATTGTTGAGACTAATATCAATAAATTTGCTTCCATTTGTAAGGGGTTTTATATTCTCAGACCTTTTATGTAAGCCTTCAATTCATTTTGATTTGACTTTCATGCCTGGGTAATATAAAGATATTATATTTCAGTTTTTGGCATGTAGATGAACAATTTTCCTCTGCTTCAGATGTGGTCACTAAACACTAAGTGGCAGGATCCAGGCAGAAACTGTCACAGTCCAGTTTTTCCCTAATCTGCCTTGTCTCCCAGACCCACTCTTCTGTGCTCTGCTGCTCTTCCCTGTCTGCATGAAGAGACCTCAGAAGTGAGCATGCACAGAGAGAGACACATGAAGCAGTGTGCAATGTTGGGGAGAAGCAGAAACTATGTAGTAAAGGGGCAGGGCCTTTGTCTCCTTTCTCTGAAAGCCTTGGATATACAGAGGCACTTCAAAAATTCCCTGAAGGATTGACATTTGGCATGTGCTACAACCCTGCTTAGTATGTCCACATCCTATATTGGCATGCCTAGGTTACAGTCACAACTCTCAATTCCAGCTTTATGCTAATATGCACTTTTGGAGGGAGTGATGGCTGAAGTATGTGGGTCCCTGTAACCCACATGAGAGACTCGTATCATCTGGGAAGCAGAGCTGATGGGGTCCTCCATGCAGAGTGGATGAACATAAGGTGTTCCTTTGCTGCAATGTGTGTTGGTGATCTGGAAAATAACACTCCATCATGAACTTTGTATGTCAAACAATGATGCACAACCGAGAAAAGGAGGCCACTGAGGTATTCAGGCATTTTTTCAATTAGTCTATGCTGCTGCCATCCCCACAGGGAAGGGGCCCAACTGGAATAGTCCCAGTCTGACCACATGGATGCAGGTGGTTTATTTAAATTTTTAAAATTAATTTTATTCACATTAAAGGCACAGTAATCTCTCATCCACTGTTCTCTCCAGATATTCACAATAGCTGGAATTCAGCTAGGTTGTGATGTGAAAACATCAGGTTTTATGAAGTGAAAATCCCAGAACTCAGTGTGGATGGCCCAGACTCAAGTATCTGAGCTATTATATGCTGCCTCCTAGGATGCACTTTAGTAGGAAGCTGGATTGGATATGGAGTGGGACTGAAACCCACACACTCTAATATAGGATGTGGGTCTCGAAAGAGCCATCTTACATGCTGTTCCCCAATGCTCACCCCTCTGTTATTTTGAGGACTCCTACAACAGTCCAAACCAACTCTCCTGGCCCTGATGGTCATAGCACCTGAAGTTAAGCTGTGCAGACCCTCAACACTCTAGAAAATACCCAAGTACATCCACGCAATGGAGTGTTCACAGCAGCAGCTTCCTGCTGTGCTTGTCACTCATAACTATGAAGCTAAAGGTGTGCCATCAGGTGCTGTTCTGCCTGACACCTCTTCATCCACTTTCCACAAGCTGATACCACATCTGGCCATCCACATCAAAGTGGTCACTATTAGATGCTGTGTTGAAGGGGGATCCCAAGTTGTCTCATTTCAGATAAACTTCATGTGTTGCTTCAGACACTCCTTGGCACTGATGTGGCTCATCCCCCCAGATAGTCTCCTTAGCAGGTCCCTTGGCACAGTAGTTCATGCACCCCACAGGCACCTCTGTGGGTGACACTCATCTGTTTACTGGGCTCATAGCCTAGATAATTGTGACCTGTGGGCACTGAATCAGGTATTACTTCATCAGTGTGGTGAACCAGCCTGCTGGGTCATTGGCGAAAAGGAGGACAAGTCCTTAGTATACCTGCATGGTCAACATATTAAGGCAGGACTCTTCTTTTTACCATGAACCCTGGTATTGTTTCTCCCCACTTATTTACTGTTTCTCATCCTTGGTTGGCATGGACAGTCTGGAATATCTCTTCTCCACCAAGCCTAATGCTTTGTACAGGTGGGGCATGCTGACGAAGAGCCTGTACATTTCCCCAAGCCCCTCTGCACCATCAACATTCAAGCAAGGCTGTAGTAGAATTTGCCTCAGTTAATCACCACATAATGGAAGCATGTGGTTTGAAATTTGTATTTGTAACTTATTGCAGGTGGAAGCTTAACATCCTGCCTCACAACCATAATTCCAACCAGCCTATTTTTACAGGTTAAACAAAGAAATCATTTTCAGACTGCATTGATTTGCAAGAACGTGATAAAATAATTCTAGTGATATTAGGGTTAGATGTTTAATATGTTGGTAAATTTGCCTAGAGAGAGTGCCTGCCTTCTAATTTTGTATTAGAAAGGAAGGCAAATTAGGGGTGACAACCATAGCATTATGTAGTGAGTAGTAGACAACTTTCCTGTTTGGTTTAACCCTTTGAACAGCCTGACATGGAATAGAAACTGCTCAAATGTTTGTTGAATGGGTAGAAATATCCAAGGAACCTGGAAGATATGAGAAAAACCCCAAAACCTATATTTTTTCAGTGATTTACTGTATACCCAGCTTTGGCTTCATGCTGTGGGAGCCAGTGCTGTGTCTAGGAATACTGATAGCAGCAGCAATTTATTGTGCTTCTTGTGAGCCAAGCATTCTGCACACATTTGTTTTTCATTCTCTCTGCTACTCTGTGAGTTGGACATTGTGGGTTTTTTATCCATAAGGAAAGTGAGACCAAAAGAGGCCAAGCAGCTGGACAATAAACAGGAAGGTGTGCCCTTAACTCCTGTATTCTAAGGCCTGCTTGGCTCATAAAACATGCTTTCTTGTGGGAAGTAAACATAATTAGGACAATTAAAAATTAGCATGCTAGGGAATAATTGTATAGTATGCCTCTCTTTCTACATATTTATGTGCTACCAGCATTTCATAAAGTGTGGGGTTTTGTCATGATTAAGTCTGTATGCTCTGAGTACTCATTATAGCATTAAATCTCAATGTACAGCACATCAAGGACAGAGATCCTACATGAGGAGTAAGTGCACAGTGACTCCTGTTCTTGACTTTACAAATTGACACTCCTGTTTATGGCATCAGTAATCTCCCTATGCTCCAGTCATGAGTTTCCAAGGCTATGGAAGCCTTTTGAGTTCTCCAACTCTTATCTTGTTTAGACAAGGTCATAGTCAAAGTGGAGGTTCTCTCCTCACTTCAGAGAAAGGTACTCAAACAGTATATTTCACTTTGTGTTTCTATGGGGGTGCAAACTGTTGAAATCTTTACTTAATGTATACTAAACTGATCTTCTGTAAAAAAAAAAGAAATTATCAATTCCCAACTTGACTCTCACTGGGATTAAACATGACAATAGGTCTGATCTGATTTCATCATCATTTAAAAAATCATCTATTATTTTTCACTTTATGCTTCTGTGTGGGAGCAAACTGTTGAAATCTTTACTTAATGTATGCTAAACTGATCTGTATATAAAGAGAATCAAAAATGAATCTTGATGTGAATGGAAGGGGAGAGGGAGTGGGAAAGGGGAGGGTTGTGGGTGGGAGGGACGTTATGGGGGGGAAGCCATTGTAATCCATAAGCCGTACTTTGGAAATTTATATTCATTAAATAAAAGTTAAAAAGAAAGAATTAAACAAAAAAAAGTCCGTATGCTCTGGAGTTAGATGCATGGATTGGAATCATTCCTGTGTGTGTAAAACTGGACATGTAGCCATGCATTTAAACATTTATTACAACTTCTTATAAAGTGTGGATGATAAAGGCACCTGTCCCCTTGTTATGAGGGATGTGTAACTTGTGTAAAATAATTCAGTGTGTGGTAGGCATTGCATCTCAGCAGGTTAAGCTACAGCTTGGAATGCTCACATCTCATATTGGAGTGCTGCTTTGAATGCTAGTAACCACCATTCAGCTAGCTATTGATATACTTGGGAAAGCAGTACAGGATGGTGCAAGGGCTGGAGTCCTGCCACACCTCTGGGAGGTTTGGATGGAGTTCCTGGCTCTTGGCTTTGGACTGATTCATTCTTAAAGATGGGCACTTGATGATTGATCCAGTGGTTGGATGCTTTCTCCCTCTATTCTCCCTCATCACACTCTCCCCCATCTCTTTTTACCTCCTTCTTTATCTTTTACTTTGCCTTTTAAATAAAAACAAAATGGTTCAGTGTCTGACAAACTGTGGTTCTCATACAATTCAGTGTCTGACAAACTGTGGGTCACATACAATGTAAGGTTTACAAAGCCACTGATTTGTATCAGTTTTATTCATCTATCCTACACATCTCAAATGGTGATTTAAAATAGGTAAACAGTAAGTGTTTAATGCATAATATATTTTAATATGTAAATATCTAGGTCCAATTACATTAGAAAGATCCTCATTCTATTTTCACATGTAAAGCAAGATTGTGATGGACTGAATATGGGGCAACATAAACCCAGAGGCAGAGGGGAACCAGAAGGAATGGAGAAACTTTTGCAAAATGAATTATTGGAAAGTATGCTGGCTAAATAGCTCATTTACATTTTTCTTACTAGTTTTAGAATGAATATACTCTCTATGTTTTTCTAGACAATCACAATATAATGTGACACATGTGTTGTGGCAATAGGACTCCATTCTAATGTTGATCCTACAAAGCTGTTTTACTGTTTCTTAGAATTAACACTGGATTCCACCTCACTTGCAATTTTCATTAGAGAGCTGCTATGGAAAATTTCTATACCTCTCAAGAAAGAGTAATACTGTCATGTAAGGCCAGGTGCATCATGCAAATCATCCCAATCAGATTTCTCAATGCTTGATATAATCAGAAAACTGAGTTTTCTTAGCTTCTTTGTAAAGTTCACTCATAAACTCAGAAGGAATTTATTGAAAATATGTGTGTCTGTCCATGCCTGTAGTGTAACAAGTGTAGTCTATGAATTCAGTCCTGTACTTTAGGAGTTTATAGGATTACTGAATGAAGCAAGGAGCATAATAGATTTCTATTTAAAATGTATGATGGCTTTGGTACTTAAAATATGTTCTAGGTCTTTCATGTCAGTTAATTGACATTAACTGTTATTTTGTATCCTTGGAACTGCATTATGGAATATTTTCCTTTCATATTTCAAAGTAAATACCACAATTCTCAAAGATGGTTTTGTGATTCTGGTCATTGCTTACAACATGTTGCTGTGAAAATAATAGAATGGTTGAAATCTCATGGTTTTATTGACTGTGGGTTTGGGAGATTCCAAAATGGAGGAAAGAATAAGTTGAAATTCTACTGATTTTGCTCTTCATTGGAGCACTGCACAGCATAAAACCACTGCCCTTCCAAGCCTTCTTCAACCACACACCTCATTCTACCAAAGTCTTTTTTTTTGCATAGTCTATAATTCCATTTATACAGAAGAGGCAAATATATATGGAGAGATAGCAGTTTATGACTTACATGGGTCTGCCGGGTAAAATTGGTATAATTGGAGAAAGACTTCAAAAATGCTTGTAAGAACTTTTGGAGTGATGGGACTTCCCTAAAGCTGGATTGTGGTGATGGTTTCCCACCAGTATACATTTACCAAAAGTCATTGAACAGTATTGTTAGAATGTATGATTATTTTATGTATGTGATATACACAAACTTTAATTTCAATCTAAGAATTAAAACAAATATATGCACAGTCTTTTTACCTTTAACAGAAGAAAGAATGTTTCTTTAGAATCAATGTTTTGATTCTATCTAGACAAGTAGTATAAAATATCAAATCAAATAATATAATATATATAAATAATATCTGACAATAATACTAACTAACACTACTACTAGATATGTGCTGTCTATATGTCAATTTGCTTGATCCAACCTGCCTATGAAGTAAAATAATCGTCTTCATTTTACATTAGAAGGGCACTTATCATGGTTTTATATTTTGCCTAAAGTAACACAAATTGTAGTTGGTAGAGGTACAATTTGATTTTTTTTTTTGACAGGCAGTGTTATACAGTGAGAGAGAGAGACAGAGAGAAAAGTTTGCCTTCCGTTGGTTTACTCCCCAATGGCCACTATGGCTGGTCCTGTGCTGATCCAAAGCCAGGAGCTGGGTGCTTCCTCCCAGTCTCCCATGCAGGTGCAGGGACCCAAGCACTTGGGCCATCCTCCAATGCCCTCCCAGGCCACAGCAGAGAGCTGGACTGGAAGAGGAGCAACTGGGGCTAGTATCTGGCACCACAACTGGGACTAGAACCTGGGGTGCCAGCACCGCAGGCAGAGGATTAGCCAATTGAGCCACAGCGTCAGCCAGTAGAGGTAGAATTTGAATCCTAACAACCTCTAGAGTCTGGCTGGCAATATCTGATAGGATGATGATATGGATTTGCCATGCATTCTTCTACCTCAGAGCTTTTGCCCATTCTGTTTCCTTTAGAAGAACACACTTACACCCCTTTCTTCCTGTAATAACCCTTATTCATTTTTTGAAGTGGAGCATAACTGTTTTCTGGAGTCTTTTTTTACCCTCTTTTTATTTTTTATTTAGTAAATATAAATTATCAAAGTACAGTTAATGGATTACAATGGCTTTCCCCCCTATAATTTCCCTCCCACTCACACCCCTCCCATCTCCCACTCCCTCTCCCATTCCATTCACATCAAGATTCATTTTCAATTATATTTATATACAGAAGATCAATTCAGTATATATTTTTTGTTTTTTCTTTATTTAGTAAATATAAATTTTCAAAGTACAGTTAATGGATTACAATGACTCCCCCCCATAATTTTCCTCCCACTCACACCCCTCCCATCTCCCACTTCTTCTCCCATTCCATTCACATCAAGATTCATTTTCAATTATCTTTATATACAGAAGATCAATTCAGTATATATTAAGGAAATATTTCATCAGTTTGCAACCACACAGAAACACAAAGTGTAAAATACTGTTTCAGTACTAGTTATAGCATTACTTCACATTGGACAACACACTAAGGACAGATCCCACATGAGAAGTAAGTACACAGTGACTCCTATTGTTGACTTACCAATTTGACACTCTTGTTTACGGTGTCAGTAACATCCCTAGGCTCTAGTCATGAGTTGCCAAGGCTATGGAAGCCTTTTGAGTTCGCCGACGTCGATCTTATTCTGACAGGGTCATAGTCAAAGTGGAAGTTCTCTCCTCCCTTCAGAGAAAGGTACCTACTTCTTTGATGTCCCTGTTCTTTCCACTGAGATCTCACTCGCAGAGATCTTCCATTTAGGTCTTCTTTTTTTTTCCCAGGGTGTCTTGGCTTTCCATGCCTAAAATACTCTCACGGGCTCTTCAGCCAGATCCGCATGCCTTAAGGGCTGATTCTGAGGCCAGAGTGCTATTTAGGACATCTGCCATTCTATGAGTCTACTGTGTATCTCACTTCCCATGATGGATCCTTCTCTACCTTTTTGATTCTATCAGCTAGTATTAGCAAACACTAGACTTGTTTGTGTGATCCCTTTGACTCTTAGACCTATCGGTGTGATCAATAGTGAACTGAAATTGATCACTTGGACTAGTGAGATGGCATTGGTACCTGCCACCTTGATGGGATTGTATTGGAATCCCCTGACATAATTCTAACTCCACGCTTTGGGGCAAGTCCGATTGAGCATGTCCCAAATTGTACATCTCCTCCCTCTTATTCCCACTCTTACATTTAACAGGGATCACTTTTCAGTTAAAATTTAAACACCGAAGAATAATTGTGTGTTAATTACTGAGTTCAACCAATAGTACTAGAACAAATCAAAGAGAAAATACTGTAATGGATATGGTATTACATTGTACATCAGCAGTCAGGACAAGAGCTGATCAAGTCACTGTTTCTCATAGTGTCCATTTCACTTCAACAGGTTTCCCCTTTGGTGCTCACTTAGTTGTCACTCATCAGGGAGAATATGTGATATTTGTCCCTTTGGGACTGGCTTAATTCACTCAGCATAATGTTTTCCAGATTCCTCCATCTTCTTGCAGATGACTGGGTTTCATTGTTTTAGACTGCGGTATAGTATTCTATAGGGTACATGTCCCATAATTTCTTTATCCAGTCTACTGTTGATGGGCATTTGGGTTGATTCCAGATCTTAGCTATTGTGAATTGAGCTGCATTAAATATTAATGTGCAGACAGCTTTTTTGTTTGCCAATTAAATTTCCTTTGGGTAAATTCCAAGGAGTGGGATGGCTGGGTTGAATGGTAGGGTTATATTCAGGTTTCTGAGGAATCTCCAGACTGACTTCCATAGTGGATTAACCAGTTTGCATTCCCACCAACAGCGGGTTAGTGTCCCTTTTTCCCCACATCCTCTCCAGCATCTATTGTTGGTAGATTTCTGAATGTGAGCCATTCTAACTGGGGTGTGGTGAAACCTCATTGTGGTTTTGATTTGCATTTCCCTGATTGCTAGTGACCTTGAACATTTTTTCATGTGCCTGTTGGCCATTTGGATTTCCTCTTTTGAAAAATGTCTATTGAGGTCCTTGGCCCATCTCTTAAATGGGTTGTTTGTTTTCATGTTGTGGAGTTTCTTGATTTCTTTGTAGATTCTGGTTATCAACCCTTTATCTGTTGCATAGTTTGCAAATATTTTTTCCCATTCTGTTCATTGCCTCTTCACTTTCCTGACTGTTTCTTTTGAAGTACAGAAACTTCTCAATTTGATGCAATCCCAATAGTTGATTTTGGCTTTGACTGCCTGTGCTTCTGGGGTATTTTCCAAGAAGTCTTTGCCAGTACCTATATCTTGCAGAGTTTCTCCAATGCTCCCTAATAATTTGATGGTGTCGGGTCATAGATTTAAGTCTTTAATCCATGTTGAGTGAATTTTTGTGTAAGGTGAAAGGTAGGGGTCTTGCTTCATGCTTCTGCACGTGGAAATCCAGTTTTCCCAGCACCATTTATTGAATAGACTGTCCTTGCTCCAGGAATTGGTTTTAGATCCTTGATCAAATATAAGTTGGCTGTAGATGTTTGGATTCATTTCTGGTGTTTCTATTCTGTTCCATTGGTCTATCCATCTGTTTCTGTACCAGTACCATGCTGTTTTGATTACAACTGCCATGTAGTATGTCCTGAAATCTGGTATTGTGATGCCTCCGGCTTTGTTTTGGTTGTACAAGATTGCTTTAGCTATTTGAGGTCTCTTGTGCCTCCATATAAATTTCAGCACCAATTTTTCCAGATCTGAGAAGAAGGTCTTCGGTATCTTGATTGGTATTGCATTGAATCTATAAATTGCTTTTGGGAGAATGGACATTTTGATGATATTGATTCTTACAATCCATGGGCATGGAAGATTTTCCCATTTCTTGGTATCCTCTTCTATTTCTTTCTTTAAGGTTTTGTAATTCTCATCATAGAGATCTTTAACGTCCTTGGTTAAGTTTATTCCAAGGTATTTGATTGTTTTTGTAGCTATTGTGAATGGGATTGATATTTGCTGTTCTTTCTCAGCCATGGCATTGTCTGTGTATACAAAGGCTGTTGATTTTTGTGCATTGATTTTATACCCTGCTACTTTGCCAAACTCTTTTCTGAATTCCAATAGTCTCTTAGTAGAGTTCTTTGGGTCCCCTAAATAAAGAATCGTATCATCTGCAAAGAGGGATAGTTTGAGTTCTTCCTTCCCCATTTGTATCCCTTTAATTTCTTTTTCTTGCCTAATAGCTCTGGCTAGAACTTCCAGAACTACATTGAATAGCAGTGATGAGAGTGGGCATCCCTGTCTGGGTACCAGATTTCAGTGGAAATGAAATGCTTCCAACTTTTCCCCATTCAATAGGATGTTGGCCGTGGGTTTTTCATATATTGCTTTGATTGTATTGAGGAATGTTCCTTCCAAACCCAGTTTGCTTAGAGTTTTCATCATGAACAGGTGTTGTATTTTATCAAATGCTTTCTCTGTGTCTATTGAGATAATCATATGGTTTTTCTTCTGCAGTCTGTTAATGTGGTGTATCACATTGATTGTTTTGCGCACATTAAACCATCCCTGCATACCAGGGATAAATCCCACTTGGTCTGGGTGGATGATCTTTCTGATGTGTTGTTGCATTCTATTGGCCAGAATTTTATTGAGGATTTTTGCATCTATGTTCATCAGGGATATTGGTCTGTAATTCTCTTTCAATGCTGCATCTTTTTCCAGCTTAGGGATTAAGGTGATGCTGGCTTCATAGAAAGAATTTGGGAGGACTCCCTCTTTTTTGATTGTTCTGAATAGTTTGAGAAGAATTGGAGTTAGTTCTTCTTTAAATGTCTGGTAGAATTCAGCAGTGAATCCATCTGGTCCTGGGCTTTTCTTTGTTGGGAGGGCCTTTATTACTGTTTCAATTTCTGTCTCAGTTGCTGTTTAGGTTTTCTATGTCTTCCTGGTTCAATTTTGGTAGATTGCATGTGTCCAGGAATCTATCTATTTCTGATAGGTTTCCCTGTTTGCTGGCATACAAGTCCTTGTAGTAATTTCTGATGATTCTTATTATTTCTGTGGTGTCTGTTGTTACGTTTCCTTTTTATCTCTGATTTTATTGATTTGGGTCTTTTCTCTTCTTTTTTTAGTTAGTTGGGCCAATGGGGTGTCAATTTTGTTTATTTTTTCAAAAAACCAGCTCTTCGCTTGGCTGATTTTTTGTAATTTTTTTTTTGGATTCTATCCTGTTGATTTCTTCTCTGATTTTAATTATTTCTCTTCTCCTACTAGATTTGGGTCTGGTTTGCTGTAGGTTTTCTAGATCCTTGAGGTGAATTGAAAGTTCATCTACTTGGTGCCTTTCCAATTTCTTGATGTAGGCACCTATTGATAGAAACTTTCCTCTTAACACTGCTTTTGCTGCGTCCCATAAGTTTTGGTATGTTGTGCTGTTATCCTCATTTACTTCCAGAAAATTTTTGATTTCTCTTTTAATTTCTTCTATGACCCATTGTTCATTCAGGAGCATGTTGTTCAATCTCCCTGTGTTTGTGTATGCTCTAGGGATTCCTGAGTTGCTAATTTCCAACTTCATTCCCCTATGGTCTGAGAAGCTGCATGGTATGATTCTAATTCTTTTGAATTTGCTGAGACTTGCTTTATGGCCTAGTATGTGGTCAATCCTAGAGAAGGTTCCATGTACTGCTGAGAAGAATGTAAATTCTTTAGCTGTAGGGTTGAAAGTTCTGTAGATATCTGTTAGATCCATTTGGGCTATAGTGTCATTTAAATCTACTGTCTCCTTGTTGATCTTCTGTCCTGTTGATCTGTCTATTTCTGAGAGTGGAGTATTGAAGTCCCCCAGTACTATTGTATTGGGGTCTAAGTCTCCCTTTAAGTCCCTTAACAAATCTTTTAGATAAACTGGTGCCCTGTAGTTAGGTGCATATACATTGATAATTGTTATATCTTCCTGTTGAATTGATCCCTTAATCATCATATAGTGTCCCTCTTTGTCACTCTTAACAGTTTTTGTGGTAAAGTTTATGTTGTCTGATATTAAGATGGCTACGCCCGCTCTTTTTTCATTTCTGTTGGTATGGTATATCTTTTTCCAGCCTTTCACTTTCAGTCTGTATGGATCTTTGTTGGAAAGATGTGTTTCTTGTAAGCAGCAAATAGATGGGTTTTGTTCCTTAACCCAATCAGCCAATCGGTGTCTTTTAACTGGACAGTTCAGGCCATTCACGTTCAATGTGACTAATGATAATTGGTAACTTTGCCCTGCCATTTGCCAAAGATAAGTTCTAATATATGCTTTGAATTCCCTGTGATCTTTTGCTGTGAGGTTTCCTTCCTTTACCTTCTTTCATATGGATGACCGTGTTTCTGTGTTTCTGTGTGTAACACATCTTTAAGCATCTTTTGCAGGGCTGGACAAGTGGCGACAAATTCTTTCAATTTCTGTTTGCTATGAAAAGTCTTTATTTCACCTTCATTCACAAATGAGAGCTTAGCAGGATATAATATTCTGGGCTGGCAGTTGTTCTCTCTTAGTACCTGGGCTATATCTCGCCATTCCCTCCTAGCTTGTAGGGTTTCTGATGAGAAGTCAGCTGTGAGTCTGATTGGAGATCCTCTGAGAGTAATCTGACGTTTCTCTCTTGCACATTTTAGGATCTTTTCTTTATGTTTCACTGTGGTGAGTTTAATTACAACATGTCGTGGTGAGAATCTCTTTTGGTCGTGTTTATTAGGGGTTCTGTGAGCTTCCTGTACTAGGATTTCTCTGTCCTTCTCCAAACCTGGGAAATTTTCTGCTAATATCTCACTAAAAAAGCCTTCTAATCCTTTCTCCCTCTCCATGCCTTCAGGAACTCCTAGAACCCGAATGTTGGGTTTTTTTAATAGTATCCTGCAGATTCCTGACAATATGTTTTAGATTTCTAATTTCCTCTTCTTTTCTTTGGTCTGACTGTATCCCTTCCTGTTCTCTGTCTTCTAAATCTGATATTCTCTCTTCGGCTTCCCCCATTCTGTTTGTAAGGCTCTCTATTGTGTTTTTCATTTGATCTATTGAATTCTTCACTTCATTATGATTTCTTCTCACTATCACAGTTTCCTGTTGTACTAGTTGTTTCGTTTCATTTTGATTCCTCCTTAATATTTCATTTTCACAAGATTTTCTATCTTGTCCATTAAGGATTTCTGAAGTTCAAGAATTTGTTTTTGAGAACCTCTTAATGTTCTTATCAATTTTTTGAGATCTGCTTCTTGCATTTCTTCTATCTCATCATCTTCATAATCTTGAATTGGGGTGTCTTTTTCATTTGGGGCCATCATGGTGACTTCCTTGTTTCTATTATCTCGGTTTTTGCGTTTGTTATTTGGCATATTGGAGATATTTGGTTTCTTCACTGTGGTGCTTTTTCTTGTTATACTATGACTCTAGATTAAGTGGACTGTCTGTTTTTGATGGAGCCTTAGAGGCTTGAGATGGGTGTGGCCTGAGAGCTCTGTTTGGTGTGCCAAAGGTGACACTCCCAGGTTAGGTGTGGTAGATCTCTCTCTCTCTCTTTTTTTTTTTTTTGATTCAAAAGGGAAGTAATTCCGCACAGCTGAACGAAGTTGGAGGTAGTTAGCAGGCAAATGATATACCCACAGGAGCCAGAGATTGGAAGCTCTTTCCCAAGGACCACACAGGGAATCTGTTCTGCCCTCAGGGTGGGCTCAAATTCTCCTTCAGTCTCCCACTGGGTTGCCAAAGTTATGGAATTGTAGCGTCTCTGGAGAGTACTCATGTGAATTCTGTGACTTCTTTCCCCCACCGTCTCTTTTTTCATAGTCTCAGTTCAGTAGCACCACAAATTTACTAGGTCCTAATCTCCTGTTAATTTACCCCACCCAGAGTCAGGTTTTTCTGCTAGGCTCAGGGCCTGTGCAGACCTGAGGTCGCTCTGCTTATGACGTATGTCCAAGATAGCGCCTGCTCTTTGTCTTGCTCGCCCTTGAGAGGTGAGCAGAGAGAGAGAAACCCGTGTCCGTACCAGTCACCTTTTTTTTTTCTCTCTCTCTCTCTTCCAGTTAGCCTGGTGAACTTTCCCCCCCTGGGGGTCGTTCCCTCTAGTCTCCTCTCTCTGCTTGCCTGCCGGTGTCTTGGGCTATTGAGGTTCGGCTCACCTCGCGTCCCAGCGCTGGTGTGTTGAGTCTGCCGCTGGTGTCCCGAACTGTGGGCTCCCACACTCTCCCCGCAGGTCCGCTGTGAATCACGCGTTCAGGAAGAGTTTCTTCTGCTGTTTCCTCCCCTACTCTTCCTTGAATCTGCAGTATCTCCACTCTTATTAAACTATCTCTCCCCGGACTATCAGTGTGCTCCCTTCCCATTCCGCCATCTTGCCTCCTTAGCTCTCTAATTGCTTTTAAACATCATTGAGAGATTAGGCAAGATGATAAGAGAAAAAAAAGCTGTCATTCTAGTTGGTCTTGTTAGTTTGAAAAAGACAGAAATGTGGATTAATGGTATAACTAGTACTCAAACAGTACTTTATACTTTGTGTTTCTGTGTGGGTGCAAACTGTTGAAATCTTAACTTAATACATACTAAATTGATCTTCTGCATATAAAGATAATTGAAAATGAATCTTGATTTGAATGGAATGGGAGAGGGAGTGGGAGATGGGAGGGTTGCGGGTGGGAGGGAAGTTATGAGGGAAAAAGCCAGTGTAATCCATAAGCTGTACTTTGGAAATTTATATTTATTATATTAAAGTTAAAAAAAGAAAAAGACAGAAATAAAGTAATTGCTTTGAATACAAAGATTTCATATCTTCAGTTAATACCAGCTAGGAATTTTATAACAAAGTAAAGGAAAAAAACAAGTAACTTTGTTTTGATATTTTCACTCAGTTTGCTAAAGTCACATATAAATGATATTTCACTTTGAATAACTAAAAGCAGTATGTATTTTTTCACCTTGTATGGAAATGTGGTTATTCAAAGTAGCATGTTTCCATTGTAATTAAATGTTAATGAAATAAGTAATTTTCATTGAACTTCATCAGGTAAGAAGAAATTATTAGCACTTATTATGGCTGTGACATTTCAAAAAGATCAAGTTAAAAGGAATGAAACTTCTAGCAACTTTGCTCATCACATGAATTATTACTTTGGTTCATTTTTTGGAAAGAAGAATGAGATTTCATAAGATTGGTTTTAATAATATCAAGAGATTAACATTTCTTACATCAAATTTTATTTGTCACAACAAGAGTTATTTATTGTTCAACATGTTATTTATCCATGGCTCACAATAGCTGTTGAGTATTCAGTTTTCTTAAAAACATGTGGAGGGAGGCATTTGGTGTAGAGATTAAGACTGCTTGGGACACCTGCAATCTCAAATTAAAGTGACTGGGTTCAAGTCCTACCTCCATTCCTGATTCCAGTGTCCTGGTTAATGCACATCCTGGGAGGCAGCAGGTGAAATCTCAAGTTGTTGAATCTCTGCCACACATTTGGGATATATGACTGAATTCTTTGTTCCTGGTTCAACCTGTCCCAGCCTCAGCAGTAGCTAGCATTTGGAGAGTGATCTACTGTGTGGGAGATCCCTCTTTGTTGCCCTCTCCATATGTGTGTGTTTGAAATAAATAAAGATGCAAAAAAAAGTGGGATAGTAAAACTTGTATGACTACATCAAAGAGCCTGTTTTACAAGATTGATTTGTAAAGGGGAAAAACAAGTTTCAGAACTGAAAACTATAGAGACAGAAAAATGATTCATCTATCACCAGCTTTGTGCTAAAATCAATGATAAAGGCAAGAGGCAGCCCAATAAATAGGGTTTCAATTTTTAGTCATGCAATGTATTCTGTCCCTATACCCCTTCCATCAAGCACCCCCAACCTCAATGCACAGCTGCAGATCTGCAGAGCAGAGTTTGCTGGTGGCTTGGAACTAGCTGAGGGACCCCACTGGCAGGCAGACATATGTCTATCCTTGCAGGCAGGAGAAGTGGAGAAGCTTTCTTTTCTTTCTTTTTCATTCTTACCTTAAAGCATCCTTGGTTCGAATTCTTCACTTCAACTCCCCACTTTGCCGCTGAACTACTTGGTTAAGTCTGCAGGGCCTGTTGACATTGGGTTGTCTACATTAACTGCCAGAGCCACTTTAATCACTGGGATAGGATTAAATCTGAAAATTGTATTTTTACAATGATTCTTTGCATGTTTTCACATCTTTATGATGTGAATAAATATTTGTTAGACAGTGTCTACAGTGTTTCAAGTGCCCAGACAAAAATGGAAGCAGTTGGAACATTAAATCTAAAAATTCCAGATGTGTAGAGATATCTGGATGTGTCACTGAAATTTTCAGATTTCATCCAGATGTTTGGTGTTATGGTTGTTTGTTTCTACAAAAGTCATACATTTATGGTACAATATAAATATGGATTATGACATTATATAGATTCAGCTTCCCATTAACCTAATTCACTGTGGCCACCTTAGGAAATTATGAGACACTATAGATTCATATATAATTTGTTTTCTTCTCTAATGTAAAGCCTAGGAGACCAGATATTATACACATTAAATGCAAATGTGCAAAGTGCCTGGATTCCAGTAACACCTCCACTTCCTAAACAACTTCCTGCTAATGCTCACCCTGGGAGGCATCAGTTGATGGCTGAATTACTTGGGTCCCTACCACCCAGGTGGGAGACCCAGGTGGAGTTCTTGGCTCTTGACTATGGTATGGCCCACTCCTGGCTCCTGTGGTTATGGGGAGTGAACCAAGAGATGCAAGATAATCTCTTTCACTCTCACTGTCTCATTCTGCCTTTCAAATGAATAAAAACAAATAATTTTTAAAAATTAAATGGTAAAATGTCATATGATGAGAAAGAAAACGAACGGACATACTTTCTTTTAAATACAAAGTCGTATTCCTAAAATCCGTACCTTCTTAGAATTTTCTCACGTGAAATTGCACATGACAGATGGATGCTGGTATTACAGAATTACTGTACCTCCTCTCCTAGAGAAGAACATAAACATGGATTTCAATAACTCTATTCTTCCCATTTTTTGTTTCCTGTCAAGATTATTTTGCATGAACATTTCAGTCTTGGTGACAGTGATTATGATGATGACTTACGTGTTGTTTTTTTTTTTCCCCATCTGGAATGGTCAATGGAGAAACTATCCTATGGAGAATCTTGAATGCCTCATTATTCCAATATCAGAAATATGAAAATTGAGACAGAGAAAAGTGTGGTTTTCCCAAATTCACACAAAAACTCAGAAGTGAAGCCAAGAGTAGTACCCAGCTCATGTGCAACAGATCTAATGCAACCTGCACTGTCAAGCTCACACGGTGATTAGGTTGAGTAGTGTAATTACCTAAAGTACAGTGCAGGAAAATAGTGCCCCATTTACCAACCCATTCACAGCAAGTGGAGGAATTACGTGAATGAGAGTCACCATATGGATGGTGCTCATGCATTTCACAATCCTGTACTTTACTTTCTTATCCTGAATGCTCTAAAAACAGGAGTTTGAGATAGAATTCAAATAAAAAAACCAAACCCCAATTCTGGAGCCAGATAAAGACATAGGTGTTTAAATCCTGGGGTTAGAGTTTCCATCTGTGTCATGTTCATGTAAACTTTACCTCAATTGTCTCATTTATAACATAGAAATAATGTTCACAACATGAGGGGAAAGTGTATTAGAAATAAAGCACATGTAGCACACATGCTGTAACTTGATGCATGTAGTGATCCTTATGATTAGTAAGCAGAAATAATGTCAGTTCTCATCAAATATTTTTTAAAGATTTATTTATTTATTTGAAAGGCAGAGAGTTACAGAGAGGCAGAGGCAGAGAGAGAAAGAGGGAGAGAGAGAGGGAGAGAGAGACTGAGAGAGAGAGAGAGAGAGGTCTTCCATCTGCTATTTCACTCCCAAAATGGCAGCAATGGCCAGAGCTGAGCAAATCTGAAGCCAGGAGTCTGGATCTTCTTCTGGGTCTCCCATACGGGTGCAGGGCCCAACAACTTGGGCCATCTTCCACTTTTTTCTCAGGCCATAGCAGAGAGCTGAACTGTAAGTGGAGTGACCAGGACTTGAACTGGCACCCATGTGGGATGTTGGCACTTCAGGTGGTGGCTTTACATGCTATGCCATAGTGCTGGCCCCTCACCACTGAACTTTAAATCAAATTTTTACTATATTGTATTATTTTTGTCAAATGGACTAGTGTATAGATAGGTAATAAATGAGACATGATGTTAATTGAGCCCAGCAGTGAAATCAGTGACAATCCCTAGTTAAGAATCATCTCAATTTCAGTATTGAATTGTGTAAATGTCTAAGGAATTTATACTAACTTTTATGAATCATGTGATTTGAAGGTTGCAGATATAAATATGTCTTTGGAAATTTGAGTTATTTCTCATCACATTCCCATTGGCACTGTGTATTCACAGAAATTGAGATTATTTCAAATATAAAAATGCAGAGGCCAGTGCCGCAGCTCAGTAGGCTAATCCTCCACCTATCGGCACTGGCACACCGGGTTCTAGTTCCGGTCGGGGTGCCGGATTCTGTCCTGGTTGCCCCTCTTCCAGGCCAGCTCTCTGCTGTGGCCCAGGAATGCAGTGGAGGATGGCCCAAGTCCTTGGGCCCTGCACCCCATGGGAGACCAGGAGAAGCACCTGGCTCCTGGCTTCGGATCAGTGCAGTGCACTGGCTGGCCATGGCAGCCATTGGAGGGTGAACCAACGGCAAATGAAGACCTTTCTCTCTGTCTCTCTCTCTCTGTCCACTCTGCCTGTCCAAAAAAAAAAAAATAAAAAAAAAGAAAGAAAATGCAGAACATTCAAAATATATTTGGTGTAGGAGAATGAAATATATTTGGTGGTGAAGCAGACCTGTCCCTATCAGATACAAAGATCTGGTATAAAATTACAGCAAGAATGAAAATATGATGTTCTCACAGGTAAAAACTGACCCAGGGACAGAACAGAGTAGAGCAGAAAGCTGTGCATATGAGAGGCCTTCAAAAGCTCACGGATGGGGCCAGTGCTGTTGTGCAGGGCACTGAGCCTCTGTTTGTAACACCAGCACCCCATGTGGAGCACCAGTCTGAATTCTGGCTGCTCTGCTTCCGATTCAACTCCCTTCTAATGCACCTGGGAGAGCAGCAGACAATGCCCTGAGTACTTACTCCCTGGCACCCACATGGGAGACCCAGACATGGTTGTGGGCTCATCTGACTGGGGGAGTGAACCAACAGATGGAAGATTTTTCTTTCTCTGTTTCTCTTTCTGTCTCCATTAGCATAACTTTCAAATAAATAAAATAAATCTTGAAAAAAAAAACCCTCAGAAACCTCTTGGAACACAAGAAGTTATTATTTAATTCCATTTTCTGTGAGCTTTTTGAAGCCACTTTCTACATGGAAGCTTTATTGATGATGGAATTGAAACAGTGATCACTGAGAAAATGGTGACTTTTGTAAAAAGCTACCTAGAACAACTTGTCCTTTTTAAATATTTATTTATTTATTTATTTGAAAGTTACACAGAGAGAGGGGAGGCAGAGAGAGAGCGAAAGAGGTCTTCCATCCACTGGTTCACTTCCCAGTTGACTGCAATGGCTGGAGCTGCATTGATTCGAAGCCAGGAGCCAGGAACTTCTTCCCAATCTTCTCAATGGGTACAGGGGCCCAAGGACTTGGGCCATCTTCTGCTTTTGCAGGCCACAGCAGAGAGCTGGATCAAAAGTGGAGCAGCCAGGTCTCGAACTGGCACCATATGGGATGCTGGTGCTTAAGGTCAGGGTGTTAACCCGCTGCACCACAGCACCGGCCCCAAGAACAACTTGTTATTCATACAGAATAAATCGAAGCATTTGCTTTCCTCTGTATACTAAAATCAATACTTCCTGGTTTGACAGGTTCAATTTGAAATGCAAACCTTAAACTCTTGGAAGATGTAGAATACATTTGTGGCCTCAGCAGAGAGTATGCTTCAATAGCTCTAACCATTAAAGAAACAGTGTGTAAATAGAAATACATTAAGAGCTTCTGATCATCAACAAATACTCCAAGAAAAGGGGAGGGCACAAACAGAGAAGATAGTAGCTTCCATACAACTGAAGGTATTAAATTAGGACTCAGACATTTTAAAGTCCATAAAGAGTAAGATTAATTTTAAAAAGAATTCATACCAGATACATGGAGGTATTTCATAGAAGCACTACAGTGGGCCATTATTTTTTTAAAAACAAAGTTAATTTATCTATGAGAAATGAGAGAGAGAGGCCTTCCATACATCGGCTCACTCCCCAAATGGCAGCACTTCCCAGGTGCAGCAGCAGGGAGTGAATTGGACACAGAGCAGCCAGGACTCCTGGTGCTCCAACATGGGACATGGACACCAACTCTGGATCCTAAACTCTTCAAAGATACTTGACTCCATTAGAAAACAGGAAAGGCAACATAAAAGCACAGTAAGACAACATTTATTGTCATTGTGTTGTAAAAAAAAAAAAAGTTGAACTTGGTAAATCCAAATGCTGGCAAAGATTTGGGTGAATTTGAACCTTTATGCCCTGGAATGAATAAGAAAACTAAACTGATACAACCTTGGAAAACAGTTTTTTTTTCACATTAGTGTGTTAAGATGAACATTCACATAACATTCAACCTATTGATGCAGCTCCTGGCTACGTATCCACATAGGTCCCATCACAGGTTTATCATGCAAGAGCAGAACCAAATACCTTGGAGACATCTTGAATGATAAGCCCTTTCTTGTCTACTTCTCTTTATTATTGTGATTTTTAATTTTTAAATCCATAAAGCAAAAACTGTGAGGTAATACTACAATGAATTCCCTTTGTTGTTAAATATGAAAGGTAATCATTTGTGTGCATCTTCTGAATGTTTATAAATTATTATCACAAACATGCAACCTGATTAAACTCAGGGTGGGATTATTTTTATATTTACCCTCTTCCATGGTGTCTTCATGTAAACCTTTGAGAATCTGGTTCTCCTAGGCAGACCAAAAGGAGAAAGCACTTGAATTTAATGTTCTGTTTTGCTTCGTGTGTTTCCTTTCTTTGTCCAAGGTGAAAGTGTGGTTCCAGAACAGGAGGATGAAGTGGAAGAGGGTAAAATTGGGCCAGCCGGGCACTGCTGCCTGAGAAAAGGAACTGGTGAACGTGAAGAAAGGAACCCTGCTCCCTTCAGAGCTGTCAGGGATCGGTGCAGCCATGCTCCAGCAAACAGGGGACTCTCTGGACAATGAAGACAGCCACAACAGCGACCACAGCTCAGAGCATGCACACTTATGATCCACACAGACAGGACCAGCTTCATTCTCAGGAAAGAAGCACCATGATGGCAAGCCTTACCCAACAGAGTTTACACAGAGAGATGGCCATGGCCATGGCCATGATTTTTAATATTATTAAATTCAGGCATCATGGGTCTGTTTTGCATGATTTATAGAGGAAGGAAGTGCCACTTATCAAAGATGCTTCCATGATGAAAATCAGAAGGTGAATTTGCTTTGAATAGTCCAGAGATGTTTGGTTGTGTGTATGAAAATGAGCAGGTATGTTTGCCTTTGCTTGCACTGAAAAATTAAATGGGTACTAAGAACAAATTATGACATTTCTACACGAGATGCTTCCAGAGTGAAAACGTTGAAGATGAACTTACTTTACCCTATCAGATGTACGAGTTCATGTTTATGACAGTGGGCAGGTATTTGCTTTTGCTTGCACTGAGAAATCACCATCAAGAATAAAACATAAAACCTTTTATCCTGAACAGCAAAAGTGCCTGAGATCACTCAAATAGATTTTTAAAAAAGGATACAGTTTAACTCTGTATATATTATCCTTAAGTCATTTTCCTGTCTTCACTAATTTTAGCAATTCATTCATATTAGCTGATGAAAATAGGCACTGATAATGCCAGCCAGGCCAGCTTCCTGCCTTTTTATGCATGTGTCATTCTGAGACAATCCGTATGCACTTACTTGTGTACAAGTAGAGAAACATACAGTAGTCTGATATGACATATTCTTGTACCACAGACAAAACAAACGTTATGTTGCATTTACTATCACTGCTGCTAATACATTATTATACAACTTACCTAGCTCCTCCTTGATTCGTCCTATCTTGTAGCTTGAAAAAAAAATAGGATCATAGGCATATCAGTTACTTTGTGGAGAGAGCTTTGTTGTGGCAGACACTGTCTGATTTTATTTCTTTCTTTTTTTTTTTTTTTTTGACAGGCAGAGTGGACAGTGAGAGAGAGAGACAGAGAGAAAGGTCTTCCTTTGCCGTTGGTTCACCCTCCAATGGCCGCTGCGGCCGGCGCACCGCGCTGATCCGATAGCAGGAGCCAGGAGCCAGGTGCTTTTCCTGGTCTCCCATGGGGTGCAGGGCCCAAGCACCTGGGCCATCCTCCACTGCACTCCCTGGCCACATCAGAGAGCTGGCCTGGAAGAGGGGCAACCGGGACAGAATCCGGCGCCCCAACCGGGACTAGAACCCGGTGTGCCGGCGCCGCTAGGCGGAGGATTAGCCTAGTGAGCCGCGGCGCCAGCCCCTGATTTTATTTCTATAAAATTAAAGCTGTTATGAATATGACTTAATTAACAAGAAAATGTTTCTTCCTTCTTAGAAATGGTGTCAGACAAGGAGCAAAGCCAAATGGGCTCCCCAAGGGGATAGACAAAACAATTCTGAATGTCTTCAAATTAAATTCAGTAAAAACACATTATTTTTTAATATGTGATGTATTCTTGCAGAACAACCATCTTTGTATTTTGTGAAAAATGTTTAATAAATGATCCTTTATAAATAATTTTGGTCTCCCCATTGTAATTTCTTTAATTTCTATAGATTTTAATATTCATATCTAAGAGTGCCCCCAGACTCATCTGCTCTGTGCTAATTTAGATCAAGATCATTAATGGGTCACAGGTTTTCATTTGTAGATTTATTATGGCAAGAAAAAAATCAATCCTTGGGTGATCAAAGAGAATCTAAACATCATCATACAGTAAACCATTTTCTTAATTTGAAGAATATGGCAAATTAATGTTTTTGTGTGTTTTACAAAGCAAAGATAAAAGGGAACAGGTAACACTAACTGCCACAACTAATAAGTAAAGTAGTCATATATTTTAAAATTTATGTTTAACATATGTGAATCAATCCAATAGTTGTTTTAAAGTCACACCAACCAGAGTCCTTGATGTTACCATGAGCTAGCCAATCAGAATCTTCATTGGAATGGACACCACAGGTATCAGAAGTCAATGACTATAGGCTGGCGCTGTGGCTCAATAGGCTAATCCTCCACCTGCAGTGCCAGCACACCGGGTTCTAGTCCCAGTCAGGGTGCCAGTTCTGTCCTGGTTGCTCCTCTTCCTGTTCAGCTCTCTGCTATGGCCCAGGAAGGCAGTGGAGGATGGTCCAAGTGCTTGGGCCCTGCACCCGCCCAGGAGACCAGGAGAAGCACCTGGATCCCGGCTACTGTGGGGGTGAATCAACGGAAAAAGAAAAACCTTTCTCTCTGTCTCTCTCTCTCACTGTCCACTCTGCCCATTAAAAAAAAAAAAAAGTCAAGGATTGTATTAACTTAATACATTTTGTGTCATGCATGGTTGCACATGCATTTTTTGCCTAAGACCTACTTACAACTATATCATGTTATTTTTTTAACAGTTCCACATTTAACCAGAAGAATTTGGAAACATTACCATCATTCCTCCTTCCCCCATAGAAATAAACAGAAAAATAATTCATAAACATTTCCAAATTACTCATTATTTGATTTTGTTTCAGAATGATTAGATTGACAAAAATATATTGATTCTATTCTTAGTCTAGCAAGACATATATGAGTATTCAAGAAATAAAGTAAATTATATTTTTGTATCATATTTTCTCTTTGTGAAATACATTTTATCACACTGGTAAACAATATATCTAATTTAATTTTGGGGAGATCCTGTTCAAATTGAAGGTACAAAACATACTTCTCTATCACTTGAAGGAATAAAAATTATGCTTGTATTGAAGATATCTATTTCTTTTTGTAGAATAACTCTGCCTCTCAAAGAAAATAAATCTTAAAAAACAGTTCTATAAAACAATTCAGTTAACATTTGAGGTAAGTGATACTTAGGTGAAAATATGATGTTTGCAATATAAATACAAACAATTGGCATAGTTATTATTTGAACCATCTGGGGAACAGTGTATTTTGCTGTCAGTTCCTAATGCTGCATTCTGTTTGTAAAAAGCAATTCAGAAATAGAAAGAAAGCCACAGAGAATTTAGCATGAGAGCGGTAGTCTAAACATTCCAAACCTGAAAACGTTTGAAGTCTGCAGAACTGATCTGCAAATGCTCTTGAGAAAGTGGTGTTTGTTGTGGTGGTTGTGGTTGTTTCCTGATTTCTTACTGGCCAGGAAAATTGAGTAATAATTCTCTCACGTGTACCTCAACGTTCAACTTTTGCCAAATAATGCTAACAGGCCTGGACAAAGGAACAAAAGTGGTCCCAGAAAAAATAGATTGCTACATCAAGTTTTGAAAGCCTATAAAAAATTCAATAAGAATTTTTGAAATAAATCTAATAATTCTCTATTACCATGTGTTTTCTCAATAATCTCATTTTGACATTTGATATGCTTAAAGATATAGATACATTTAAAAATTAAAAATAGTTTTTCTTGTATGCCTTATTTCCCACCTTTAGTAACTTTTTAAATTAAATCTGGCTTCAAACTGTGATCAAGAATTCCAGAAAATGTTTTATTATATCATGGTTAGTAATTCCCCATTAAAATATTGTTTACTTTTCAAAAAATATAGTTTTCAGAAACAGTTCTTAAAACAAAATGAATTTTCAAAGATAATTATTGTCATATCCAGTTCCTGTTAGGGGCTTTATTTTGTATTTCTGCCCTTTTGGAAATGGTTCATTGAGATAAACATTCATTTCCTTTATTTAAAGACTAATCACATGATTTTGGAACACATTTTTGTAGAACTATTCAAGCATCCAGTGCTTTTGCAAATGTGTAATACTGATGGTTGAAAATATTTGTACATCTTTTTTATGTTCAGTGTATATTGCTATTGAAAATCCATCACTTATCTAACCTGATGAAACACGAAACTCAAAGTATTATTTTATTCAAGCTAATACTTCTAATTAAATAATTTACTTGGCTTTCATTTTCTTTGCTAGAGCTCCATTTTCATTGGCTTTGCCAACATTGGAATTGGGAATTTTTGTGATCCTGGGCCTATGTAATGTAAGAGAGTGGTGTTTAAAAAGTAGTAAGCAGGAGCTAGCATTTGGCCAAGTGGTTAAGAATCCCCTTGAGACAACCTTGCTACAATGGAATGAGGGCGTCTGAGTGTTGTTTCCATTTCTGTCTTCAACTTCCTGCTAATGCAGACGCTGGGAGGCAGCACAGGAGGGCTCAAGGAATTGGGTTCCTACCACCCACACACAGTAGAATTACTCTCTGCCTTTCAAATGGATACATGAAAACTAAAATATAGAAATATAAAACGAGGAGAAAGTTATGTCTAAAATTATCAGGCTTTAAAAACACACACCCTGTATATTCATTAGACAATCGGCTCCTAACACTGCTACACCTGCAGGTCCAATTGGGACTGTCAGATGGGCCAACATCAGCGTGACCAGTGCCAGTCCTGCCGGCTCAAGAAGTGCTTCCAGGGGGGTTGTGCAGAAGGAGGGTGAGTGGCCCCCAGCCCCGCTGCAGCCTGGTGGGGGCGTGCGGTAGGTGGGTGAATGGCACCCCAGCCTGCTGCCTGCGGAAGGAGGGTGAGCGGTCCCCATCCTCCCTGCAGTCGGCCAGTGGGGCCTGGAGTTGGCACCTGCTAACCACAAGACCTGGGCCATTGCACCCTGTACTGGCGCAGGAATCCAATTACAGCTATGGCCAGGGCCCGGTCCCCCTGTCCAGGCCTGGCCACTGCGTCCTGAAGAAATACACAGACACACACACATACATGCACACACATGCACAAACACACATTTATTTGGTTTCCGTTGCTCCCACCCCTGCCTCTGTTTGCTTAAGGCAGGAGCTGGGCAGCCTGAGCCCATGGGGACCCCACTCTTGTTTCCTCCCCAGAAGCCCCAGCCTGGCCCAGGGAAGACAGAGTCCAAGCAGCGTGGCCTTAAACTCCAATGCCCTGCAGTTTCTCCAGGCTCCACACGGGGAGGGGGGGGCGGTGGTCTCGGGGTAGGGGTGGGGGTGGGGTTCCAGCCTCAGGATAATTGCGCACCCCATACCTGCTTTCTGTCTGCCGGTTCCTCCCAGGGTCTGACTCCAGTCTCTCACGCTTTCGAAGTCCTCCCCCCTCACTGCGTCTGTGAGGGAAGCTGATAAAGTCGGCTCAGAGCCCCTTGGAAAAGCTACTCCCTTCAGCTTGGGGGGGTTCACCTGTGCCCCTCTTCTCACGTGGCTGATCTGAAATCCCGCTGGCCGGGCCCTCAGGTGGGCGCACCTACAGCCACGTGCTGCACCCCCCACCCCATGCACGGCTTCCCACCATCACAGCTCACAACCCCTTACTTTGCTTTGGAACCCAATGACTTCTCCAGGGACTCTCTTTGTCTTGTGCACTGTTGTGCCCCAGGGTCCCTGCATACAGTTGGCCCTCAGTAAATAGCCCATGGCTTCAGTTGCCACCAGGGTAGCCCTTCCTCCATGGCCAATACTGCTATAAAGCAGATTTGTTAATTTGGGGGTTGGTGTTAAAGAGGGAGTTGTGGGTGGGATTTGAACCCCACGCCCCAGCCTGGGCTGGAGGAGGAAGAGTTGGGGGTGGGGGCTTGAAGAAGGGGGGGTGAGCATGTGCAAAGGCCCTGGGGGTAGGATGGTGGGAGGAGTGGTGCAGGCGGGGCTTATAACCAGGGCAGCACTTTTGGGCCCCATTTGGCCACTCCTACTGGACAGCTGACTCCCACCCCCGCAGGACTCAGTCCCACCTCCAGCCCCGAGTCCCCTCCAGGGCTGGTAATGTGCTCTGCGTGAGGCCGGCCCAAGGCTGGAGCTCATGGATTCGATCAGGCCAGGTGGGCGGGCTCATTAAGGCTCCTTAATTTGCCCTGCCTGGCAGCCAGCCCTCCCTGCCTCGGTTTCCCTCCTCCCACCTCACCTGCTTGCTGCGGGCGAGGCCCCAGCTCCCAGTCCCACCTGGGGAAGACCCCAGGCCCCCTCCTGACCCGGGCTCTCCCGGAGCTGGGGTGGGGGGGACTCTGAGAGAGCCTAGCTCTGGCTGTCTTCTCCCTGCCCTTCTCTCTCTCTCTCCTTCCTGCCGCCCCGCAGCACTGCAGCGCGGCCGCATCCCGCAATCGCTGCCCGGCAGCGCCTTCCGCCTCCTCCAGCAGCCCTCCAGGCTGGGTGCTGGAGCGGCAGCGGACAGAGGCTTGTTCCCGGTGCAGCTGCTGGCGCAGCAGGTGCAGGAGGCGGAGACTCGTTCTCAGGCAACCAGTGTGGGAGCTGATGGCGCAGCTGCAGGTGCGGCAGGTGTGGGCGGCGGAGGCGCGGCGCTGGGCATGGACCAGTTGAGAACGCTGGTGGCGCGGCTGCTCTTAGCGCTGCCCCTGCCTGCACAGGGCGCCACTGCCGGCCGAGCGCGCGTGGCCTTCCTGGACCAGGAGCAGGTGGAGGAGCTGGGCCGCCTGCAGGGGGACTCGGTGGAGTCCGGTGCCTCAAAGTCATGGCGCTCTCGGCCTCTGCGCGCGCTGAGAGGCTGCAGGAGCAGGCGCAGGTGGCGCTCATGGAGTATTGCGCGCCCAGTACCCGTCGAAGCCCCAGCGCGCCCGGCCCTGCGCGCTCCAGGCGCCCCTCATTGCGCAGCTCCACTTGCTGCGCCTGGTGGGCAAGACGCCCGCCCAGACGCTCACCCGGGACTCGCTGCTGGCGGGCAGCCCCTTCAACTGGCCCTAGGGCTCCGGCCGGTGAGCCGCTGCGTCAAGAAGACACTCTCTGCTCTGATTTCGGTATCACAGGTTGCACAACACCTGGAAATAGTTTCTTTAAATGTGACGATCGGTTACAACGCAGAGAGGTTAAATGAAAAAGTGTCTAATCACGACCACATTCTTTCTTAGTAACTTCAGGCAGATTTAGCATCTCTACAATATATTAAATAATGGGCAGATATTTCCCAGGAACACCATGTTTTTCTGATGGATTTCAAAATTTCATGGGAAATAGAAGTAGAAGATAAGTTTATGTTGGTACATAACATTTGAAATATGTATTTCTCATAATACACGTTTTCCATGAACTTTTTAAATAACCCATGTATATATAAATTTCAACATGTTTTGACCCAAAATAAATTTAACTTTTAATTCCATTTCCACAATCTTTTTAAGGTACGCTTATGTGAGTCAAACAGATGGCTTCGCTCACGTAACACAGGCTTGAGGAAATGTATCTGTATAAACATGTTTTGGGGGCTGGTGCTGTGGTGCAGCAGGTTAACGCCCTGGCCTGAAACGCTGGCATCCCATATGGCCACCAGTTCAAGACCTGGCTGCTCCATTTCCGACCCAGCTTTCTGCTATGGCCTGGGAAAGCAGTGAAAGATGGCCCAACTGCTGCACCCGTGTGGGAGACCCAGAGGAAGCTCCTGGCTCCTGTCTTGGGATCGGCGCAGCTCTGGCCATTGCGGCCAATTGGGGAGTGAACCAGTGGGTGGAAGACCTCTCTCTCTCTCTCTCTCTCTCTCTTTCTCTCTGCCTCTGCTCTCTCTGTGTAACTCTTTCAAATAAATAAATCAATATTTAAAAAATAAATAAGCATGTTTTTGAAAAATAGTGGAGATATATATATATCATACATTCTGCTCTGCAAGATTTTTTTTTTGCTTAATAATGTAAATATATTTTATAGCTAAACAGTATGTGTCTTCATATGGATTTATCATATACTATTTAATGAATACTGTACTGTTAGATATTTACTTTTCTATCCTGAAGTTTCCCTAAGAAAAAGTTTCCATAGGCCCTTCTGAAACCTATTTTTTCCATAGAAAGATTTTTTTAGGAAGTGCTTATTTGGGACAAGAGTATACAATAAACATAATCTTTATTGCTAAGACTTTTGGTACACATCACCGATTTCTTTTGCAAATTCACATTCTGTTCAATAGCCATTTGCCTCATATATGTCAAAATGTCAACAGTTGCAATAGTTGTTTTGAATCTGATGAAAAAAACATACTTAAATTTGTATTTATTCAATTTCTAAATAAATTAAACATCTTACTGAGTTTGCTGATAATTATATATTATACATAGTTATTGTATATTATATTTAAGATATATAATATCTAGTATAATGTTATATATTCTAATATATAATTATATGTTATAAATTATATAATTATGTTTATTATATATGTTATGTAATACATATAATATGTGTAATATATATATAATTATATATTATACATAGTTATTATTGTATATTATACTATATTTAAGATATATAATATCTAGTATAATGTTATATATTCTAATATATAATTATATGTTATAAATTATATAATTATGTTTATTATATATGTTATGTATATACATATATATGTATATACATAACATATATAATATATATAATATAATAATATATGCATATATGTGTGTGTATATATATATACACACACACACACTCATAGATTTATTTATTTATTTTTTTGACAGGCAGAGTTAGTGAGAGAGAGAGACAGAGAGAAAGGTCTTCCTTCCATTGGTTCAACCCCAAAATGGCTGCCATGGCCGGCACGCTGAGCCGATTCGAAGTCAGGAGCCAGGTTCTTTCTCCTGGTCTCCAATGCGGGTGCAGGGCCCAAGCACTTGGGCCGTCCTCCACTGCCTTCCTGGGCCACAGCAGAGAGCTGGACTGGAAGAGGAGCAACTGGGACAGATTTTGGTGCCCCGACAGAAGCTAGAACCCAGGGTGCCTGCGCTGCAGGCGGAGGATTAGCCTAGTGAGCCATGGCACCAGCCACGAAGATTTATTGTATTTGAAAGACAGAGTTACAGAGAGAAGAGATCTTCCATTCATTGGTTCACTTCCCAAATGGTGGCAACAGCCAGGGCCATGACGAAGCCAGGAGCCAGGGTATTCTTCTGAGTCTCCACATGGAAGCAGGGGCCCAAGCACTTGGCCATCCTCTGCTGCTTTCCCAGGTGCATTAGCAGGGAGCTGGATGGGAAATGCAGCAGCAGGGTCTCCAACAGCATCCCAAGTGGAGGCTTAACCAGCTACTCCACAAAGCTGCCCCCAGTGCTAAGCATTTTACAGTCATGAACTACAGTTCCATGAAGGCCCATTCTTCAGGCAGCAGCTCAACCCACTAAGCCACAGTGCTGACCTCTGATAATTGTATTTTAAATTAAAAAAAAAATTTTTATTAATTTATTTTGACAGGCAGAGTGGACAGTGAGAGAGACAGAGAGAAAGGTCTTCTTTTTTTTCCGTTGGTTCACCCCCTATTGGCCGCTATGGCCAGCGTGCTGCACTGATCCAAAGCCAGGAGCCAGGTGCTTCTCCTGGTCTCCCATGCAGGTGCAGGGCCCAAGCACTTGGGCCATCCTCCACTGCCTTCCCGGGCCACAGCAGAAAGCTGGACTGGAAGAGGAGCAACCAGAACAGAATCCAGTGCCCCAACCGGGACTAGAACCCAGAGTACCAGTGCTGCAGGTGGAGGATTAGCCTACTGAGCCACATTGAAGGCCGATAATTGTATTTTAAACATCATTGATCATATCCTTAAATTTTTTTTTCAGTTGGAATGTTCAGATTTCTTAGATAAGAAATTTTAAAATATCACATATATTTACTATTTACTTGTTATATATTACACATTTGTAAAATTATAATGTTAAAAATGATCAACTTTCTACTTTGACAAAAAACTAGGAAAGTACTTAGTTGCATTTTTGTTTAGACAGATAACAGGTCATTGAAAAGTCCACAAAAATGCTGATTTTTTTATTTAGTAAATATAAATTTCCAAAGTACAGTTTATGGATTACAATGGCTTTTTCCCCCCTTAACTTCCCCCCCAACCCCACCCCTCCCATCTCCTGCTCCCTCTCCCATTCCATTCACATCAAGATTCATTTTCAATTATCTTTATATACAGAAGATTGATTTAGTATATATTAAGTAAAGATTTCATCAGTTTGCATCCACACAGAACATAAAGTGTAAAATACTCTTTCAATACAAGAAATAGCATTAATTTGCATTGAACAACACATTAAGGACAGAGATCCTACACAAGGAGTAAGTACACAGTGACTCCTGTTGTTGACTTAACAATTTGACACTCTTGTTTATGGCATCAGTAATCTCCCTAGGCTCTAGTCATGAGTTTCCAGGGCTATGGAAGCCTTTTGAGTTCGCCGACTTTGATCTTATTTAGACAAGGTCATAGTCAAAGTGGAAGTTCTCTCCTCCCTTCAGAGAAAGGTACCTCCTTCTTTGATGGCCCATTCTTTCTACTGGGATCTCACTCACAGAGATCTTTCATTTAGGTCCTTTTTCTTTTTTCTTTTTTTTTTTTGGTCAAAGGGATCACATAAATAAGACTAGTGTCTGCTAATACTAACTGATAGGATAAAAAAGGGAGAAAACGATCCAACATGGGAAGCGAGATACACAGCAGACTCATAGAAGGGCAGATGTCCTAAACAGCACTCTAGACTCAGAATCAGTCCTTAAGGCATTCGTATCTGGCTGAAGAGGCCATGAGAGGATTTTAGGCATGGAAAGCCAAGACACTCTGGCAAAAAAAAAAGACCTAAATGATTATCTTTTTTATAAAAACATGATTTATTTGAAAAGTAACTATGCTTCAGTTATTTACAGTAGTACATGAACACATGTTTATTATCCTATTATGTGAAATGTTATTAGATAATACATTTTGTCTTATAAATAATTTTAAGCAATTTTAGTTGTCTGTATTAATCTTTCTAACCAATAATATAATTGTATAAAATAATTTAATAATGACTTAAGTACTCTCAAATGTTTTTTTTTTTGAGAGAAGACAGAGAGAGGGAGGGAGAAATTAACCATCTGCTGGTCTACTCTCCAAATTCCTCAACACTCAGAGTTGGGCCAGGCTGAAGGCAGGAGTCAGAACTCAGTCTTGGTCTCCCATACGGTTGACAAGGTCCCAAGAGCTTGGGCTATTACCTGCTGACTTCCAGGGTGCAAACTGGCAGGGAGCTGGAATCTGGATCCACAGCCAGAAATTGAATATGAATTGAACTGAATTAAGACACACCTTAACTGGGGTATTAAGTGCTAGGCTAAATGCTCACCCTTGTCCAAGATAATTTTTAATGAAGATGTTCAAAATTAAAGGAAGGTCTTCTGGAGCTGCCATCATAATGCAGTGTGTTAAGCTGCCACTTGCATGCTAGCAACCCATGGAAGACTGCCTGCTGGAGTCCTGGCTGCTCTGCTTTGGATCCATATTCCTGCCAATGTGCCTGGGAGGGCAGCAGGGCATGGATCTAAGTACAATGGACCTTACCAACCAAGTGGGAGACCAAGATGAGTTCCTGGCTCCTGGCCTTGGCCTGGCCATGCCCTCGATTTTGTGGCCATTTGGGGAGTAAACCAGCATATAGAAGATCTCCTTGTTTCTCCCCGTTGACCCCATCCCATTCTGTCTAAAGTTCAACCTTTCAAATAAACATGGAAAACTTTAAATAAAAGAGAAAGCTTGTCTTCAGTTTAAAAAGCAAAGTACAAATAAATCTGTATGGACCAGAACTGGAGTTTCTATGGGGATACTTGGGCAGGAGGACACAGGAACCCTGTGTCCCTGGAGCAATCTTTAGGGAAAACCAGAGAAGCCAGCTGTTCCTCCTGCTTTCCAGGCCTCTCTTGCTGTGTGTAGTCAGTCCTTCACATTATAAGTAGCTTGTGGTGACTTTAGCAAATTTAAAATTTACACATTTGGGCCTGTGCCATGGCCCAATAGGCTAATCCTCCACCTGCCGCATGGGCACACCTGGTTCTAGTCCTGGTTGGGGTGCCGGATTCTGTCCCGGTTGCTCCTCTTCCTGTCCAGCTCCCAGCTGTGGCCCAGGAGTACAGTGGAGGATGGCCCAAGTGATTGGGCCCTGCACCCACCTAGGAGACCAGGAGAAGCACCTGGTTCTTGGCTTCAGATCAGTACAGTGCGCCGGTCACAGCACACTGGCCGCAGTGGCCATTGGGGAGTGAACCAATGGAAAAGGAAGACCTTTCTCTGTCTCTCTCTCTCTCACTGTCCACTCTGCCTGTCAAAAAAAAATTACACATTTGTTCACCTGTTGGCCAAGACAGAGCATTTTGTGGCCCTTCCTTTGCCAAGAAATCCCAATAGTGTAGAATAATCTCCAGATGTTTACCTGGGCTTCAAGATGCTATCAAATGGCTACACCCTGGTCACACATCTTTTCTACACAAAAGTTTTGAAAGTCATATGTAGAAGGATCTCCAACAAGTTCATGGAAAATGTATGCAATGAACAAACTGCATGGATTTCAACTTTTTTTTTCTCCAAAGCAGTCACTTCTTAATTGCTTTTTCTATGAACCTTTTGAAGTGCCCTAGTGCAACCATTGACTGTATTGGGAGTTTGCAGTGATCAGTAAACATTTTTTAATAAATACATGAATGAAAAGGTGTGAGATCATCCAAGGAAATTATTTTAAATCCCTGTTAATATAGTTGAAAAATGGAGTGCTACAACATTTTAAATGGGCAGTGTTATAGGCATCACTAAATTTAAACAAAAATGTGGTTATGAGCACAAATTGCAGTAATAATGCACTAAGAAGAGAAGAAATAGAAAAGTGAAGAACAGGTTTTAGCATATGTTCATATGCAATTTGGAAGAGAAGGAACATTTTCCTTCCACAGGAGGAAATTCTCACAATTTTTGCGGATGATTTGGTTGGTTTCCAACTCCATCATTGCTTGTCTGGTATGAAGAATGCCATCTGTGCCATGTGGATGTGCCTTTGTAAAAAATGCACTACTAATTATGCTCTGGGAAGGAGCTGTTTAAGTGAAATCAGGTGTCAAGCTTACAATTGCCTAAAATGACTATGCTATGCTGAGAAAGAATGACACACCATATTGTAAAATGGAATTTAAGCATGGTGTGCAAACATTCCATTTCTGGTGTGCTGCAAAGGTCAGATTGAAGAGGAAAGTTGTAAAGATTGCAAATGACTTTTCACCATCAACAGTGTAAGCAAGCTTTACTTTCAACCAAGGATAGACACAAGATCAATGTTGTACTTCCCTCATTAAAAAATCTTTCCAAGAATGGGCCATCAAAGAATGAGGTACCTTTCACTGAAGGGAGAACTTCCACTTTTGACTATGCCCTTGTCTAAATAAGATCAGAGTTGGCAAACTCAAGAGGTTTCCATAGCCTTGGCAGCTCATGACAAGAGCCTCTGGTGAATACTGATGTCATAAATAAGAGGGTCAATTGTTGAATCAACAATAGGAATCACTGTGCACCTGCTCACCATGTAGGATCTCTGTCCTTAATGTGTTGTACTATGTGAATTAATGGTAAAACTACTACTCAAACAGTAATTTATACTTTGTGTGTCTGTGTGGGTGCAAACTGTTGAAATCTTAACTTAGTATATACTAAGTTTGATCTTCTGTATATAAAGATAATTGAAAATGAATCTTGATGTGAATGGAATGGGAGAGGGAGTGGGAGATGGGATTGTTGTGGGTGGGAGGCAGATGATGGGGGAAAGCCACTATAATCCAAAAGTTGTACCTTGGAAATTTATATTTATTAAATAAAAGTTGAAAAAATCTTTTCAATTATATGTATATTTTTTCTGAAAATGTGAAGGATAAATAGTGAGATGAAAAGCATGGGAAAGGATTCCAAAATCCATGAATTAATTTTGAAAAAAGTCAAAATCAGTCCCATTGTTACCAATTCGAATTCATTATATAATTTTAGTATATAGGCTTCAATGGACCAAGAGTATTTAGTTCCTTTCAGGACAAAATGAACAATTTACTTTCTTTAAGTGCATTAGTTATTAGCAGTATTGCAGATTTTGCCATGATGATTCATTTGATACTGTTTTAATTCATATAAAGCAAGGTACATAAAGTTTAATTATAAATATTGCCACAATGATAAATCACTCATTATCATTATATGTATTTAACTTTGCTACTGCAAAGTTATGTTTGATCTATTGCTATTTGTATTTTGATTAATGCATTAATCACTTGATCCTTACAGAAGCTGTGCTAGTTAGATCTGCTAGCTAGGTCTTCAGGTCATCCCAGGCTTGTAAGTTAAAGCATGTTGCATGCTAGTAATCAACAGAGTTGGGACATAAGTCTGCACTGTTGAATCTTGAATCCTGTCTTTAACTATTCCAAAGTTGACCTCTTCCCATAACAAGTATATTAGGTAGAGGCTTTCTCCTCATTAGTCATATAACATTAAGAGTGTATAAAATAATGAAACCTGGAGCACACAGAAGATAGAATATTCTACATGTAAGTCATGAAGTTGGATATAGGAGAGCATTTCAGGCAAAGGGAAAACATTGCCAGGACTTATGAGAGAGAGAAGGATAGGGGTGGACATTTGGCCTGGCAGTTATGAAACCCTGAACCATATTCGAGTACCTGGGTTGGATAACTGCCTTCTAACTCCAGGTTCTCACTAATTTAGATCTGGGGAGGCAGTGTTGATGGTTCAAATAATTGAGTTCTTGATACTTATTGTATGCTAACTGAATTGAGTTCCCAGATCCCTGCTGGCTGGCTCTGGGGCAGTAAACCACAGAATGAGACATCACCTATATCTTTCATGTAAATTGCTGATTTTTCTTAAAATATTCAATTAGGTTGGAATTAGTCTTAACTGTTAAGACAACCACATCCCATACTGGGGTGTACCTGTTTGTGCTCTGAATTACAGATTCCTGCTAATGCAGGTAACTGGGTGCAGTAGTGATGAACCAGGTAGTTCAGTTCCTGTTTCCCAAATGGGGTATGTGGATTGAGTTCTTGCTTCCTAGTTTCAGCATCAGTTGAGGACCGAAATGCAGGCATTTTTGAAATGAACTAGCAGATAGGAGTTTTCTTTTTCTCACTCTCAAACTCACTCTCTCTTCTTCTATCCTTCTCAAGCAAGTATATATTAAAGACTCAATTAAAAGGCTGGTGCCATGGCTCACTAGGCTAATCCTCCACCTGTAGCACCAGCACCCCGGATTCTAGTCCCAGTTGGGGCACCAGATTCTGTCCTGGTTGCTCCTCCTCCTGTCCAGCTCTCTGCTGTGGCCTGGGAGTACAGTGGAGGATGGCCCAAGTGCTTGGGCCCTGCACCCCATGGGAGACCAAGAGAAATACCTGGCTACTGGCTTTGGATCAGCACAGTGCACCAGCCACAGCATGCTGGCTGCAGCCATTGGGGGTGAACCAAAGGTGAAGACCTTTCTCTCTGTCTCTCTCTCTCACTGTCCACTCTGCCTGTCAAAAAAAAAAACCCTCAATTAAAAGATGAAGCATTTCCAAGATAAATAAATATTTATACTTAAGTGAATTTACTGTTATTTTATAAAATACTGATATTCATGTTTGCATATAATAGGTTGATATAATTATTTACAGTCATTTTCTAATCACAAATATATTATGCTTATTTTACCACTGTTAATATAGTATTACTACACTATTCTTCAGCAGAGGATATACCATATTTTTTCACTTAAAATAGTGTATTTGTTATTCTTTTACATATATGAGTTTGCTAAAAAATTCAGTAGTTAATTTTTTGGTATAGGTAACTAAAGGATTAATTTTCCAAGAAATTTGCCTTTATTCTTGTTTAAAATTGAGGTTGCTCAAGAATTCAAAAATTTATCTGTGATAGTATCTAAATAATAAATTTTCAATAATTTTTACTTTATTTTTTAAAAGGAAGCTGAACACTTATAGGTATATATTTGTTTAGTAAAAAACAAAAACAAAAAGCAAAAAGTAATAACTATACATAAGAAATATTGACTAACACACAAACCAGTAAATATAACTGTTGATGGGAATAAAGTATGTTTCCTTTCTTCATAGTGTAGATTGAAATTAAATTAAATCAATGCAATTTAATGACTATCATTTTAAAGTTTCATTGTGGTTTTTGAAATATTTATTTATTTGAAAGGCAGAGTTACACAGAGGCAGAGGCAGAGAGAGAGAGAGAGAGGTCTTCCATCCACTGGTTCACTCCCCAATTGGCTGCAATGACCAGAGCTGCACGGATCCAAAGCCAGGAGCCAAGTGCTTCTTCCCCATCTCCTATGTGGGTGCAGGGGCCCAAGGACTTGGGCCATCTTTTACTGCTTTCCCAGGCTATAGCTTAGAGTTGGGTCAAAAGTTGGGCAGATGGGAATTGAATCGGCACCCATTTGGGAAGCTGGCACTGCAGGCTGCAGCTTTACTTGCTATGCCACAGCACTGGCCCCAATTACTATCATATTTTGTCTCAGAATTTTTGTCTGATTATAGAAGAAATAGGTATAGGTGTATTTTTGTAACAATTTTCATGTAACATAATTATAGCACACATTTTGTTAACATATTTTCAACAAATGAATCATAGCAGAGAAAATGTACATTTAAGCAATCATCAGAACTCAAAATGTCCATTTCACTCCAAGACATTGGATTTTAAGTTCTCTATTAGATTGTTTACAACCATTGTCTCTACCGGTGAGGAACAATATTTTCTTTCTTCATTCTATTTGTTGAATTCAGTGTAGGGTTAATCTTATGAGTAAAAAGTAAACTGAAAATACATTTTTGCAAAAATTGAGAGTGGGAATATGAGAGGGAGGAGTAAGTGTTGGAGCATGGTCAGGAGGGAGGATAGTGTGAATTATCACTGTATTCCTAAATCTATATATATGAAGCACATGAAATCTGTATACCTTAAAAATATAGATTTAATTTTTTATAATGTGACTTTTGTTACATGTCATGTAGAATTCATATATCTATATTTGGTTTTCATTATATCTGAAGATCCCTTGTTTGTTTTTTAAGGATTTACTTACTTAAAGGCATAATAACAAGAAAGTAGAGACAGAAGCAGATATATATTTTAGATGCTGTTTCACCCCCTGAAATGCCTGTAACAACTATGGCTGTGTGAGGCTGAAGCCAGGAGCCAGAAACTCCATTCAAATCTGAGTAGGTAGGGAGGAACCCAAAAATATGAGCTACTCTCTGTTGCCTTTCATGTCCATTTGCAGGAAACCATCAGAGAAATGGCATCTCTAGGACTGAAATCAGGCACAAGGATATATGATACAGGTGTCCCAAGCGCTAGCTTAAAACGTTGCACCATCATGCCCACCCCATGAGGATCACTTAATCTTAATGCATAACTTAATATATTCAGGATTATAAGCTTATTTCTTTGTATACCTTGTTTTATTTGACTTACTTTTGTTCCCTATTTTTTGATGAATTACTGTTCTCTCCTATTTTCTTTCTGTACTTCTGGTTTGTTTGTTTACATTATTTCAAGCTACGATCCTCTATTGAATTTTTTTTTTTGACAGGCAGAGTGGACAGTGAGAGAGAGAGACAGAGAGAAAGGTCTTCCTTTGCCGTTGGTTCACCCTCCAATGGCCGCCGCGGCCGGCGCGCTGCGGCCGGCGCACTGCGCTGATCCAATGGCAGGAGCCAGGAGCCAGGTGCTTTTCCTGGTCTCCCATGGGGTGCAGGGCCCAAGCACCTGGGCCATCCTCCACTGCACTCCCTGGCCACAGCAGAGGGCTGGCCTGGAAGAGGGGCAACCGGGACAGAATCCGGCGCCCTGACCGGGACTAGAACCTGGTGTGCCGGTGCCGCTAGGCGGAGGATTAGCATAGCGAGCCGCGGCGCCGGCCCCTCTATTGAATTATTATATTCATTGATTTGGTTATTAAAAAGAAAATACAATAATGACATATTTTACACATTTATTAAATTATAAGCTCAAGAATGATACACTTTAATACTAATGCTGCTCTGTTAGTTTACACTGGTATTTATTTATTACAACTCATGTATATTTTTTAGCATTTACATATTTCTTCATCTTTCTCTTCATGAATTTTGTCTTATATTTTTTCCTTTCCTCTACCATAAAAATTATTGACATTAATAATGGAAAATTAGTCTCTCAAATTGATTCCTTACATTTATTGAATTTCCAATATGTTCTTTTAGATGTTGACATATATATATATATATATTGCTTCCTTTATGTTGAATATTTTCAGAAGCTCTATAAGAAGTACAACCCTAGAAGCTCTATAAGAAGTACAACCCTAGTTCTTCATAATTCTTATATTAAACTTTCTTTTGATATGGATGATTGTTCCTATGAACCTCTTTCCTGGACCTGATTTTACCATACTGAATTTCCAATCTTATGTCTTAAGATGATTTTGAATATCTTTTTATATGGTTGGCCTGGTCATTGGGGACACTGGTGGTATTGGTTCACTTTGGGTGGCTAGCCTATACAACATCATTCCTGACCTCTACTTGACTACAAAACATCTTGGAGATGGGTCTTCCATGGGACTGCAGTTGCTATGGGCATTTGGAAGTCTTCTGTCCAAAAGTATTCAGCTCTGAAAAGTCTGGAATATTTCATCAGGGAAACAGCCATAAGTATGATAGGAGCTTTCTGAAGACAAAGGGAATAACAGACTGGAGAGTGGAATAAGGGAATTATGAATATGAGTCATTTCTCCAGATGCAGAAATGCAATTGAAATTATATAAGTATTTCCAAACTTTGGATATTAAATTTATATGTATGCTTATATACATGTGTTTATATGTTGATATATAAATATATGAATGTTTACAAGAGTATACACATATATATATTTGTTTTCTTATGTACTATTCTCTTATGTAACACAAATTGCATCAAATTTAAATGTATTTAAATGTTACTAACTTAGGAAGCTGGCACCATGGCTCACTTGGTTAATCCTCTGCCTGCGGTGCTGGCATCCCATTTGGGCACCAGGTTCCAGTCCTGGTTGCTCCTCTTCCAGTCCAGCTCTCTGCAGTGGCCCGGGAGGGCAGTGGAGGATGGCCCAATTCCTTGGGCTCCTGCACCTGCATGGGAGACCAAGCAGAAGCACCTGGCTCCTGGTTTTGGATCAGTGCAGCACCAGCCATAGTGACCATTTGGGGAGTAAACTAACAGAAGGAAGACCTTTCTCTCTCTCTCTGTCTATAACTCTACCTGTCAAATAATAATAAAAAAAAGTTACTAACTTAAAACAACTATACATATTTATATTGCACCATGTTTTTTCCTAAAGTATCAATCTCTTCAAATATTTGTGATTTCTTATGAGCAAAACAGTCTATTTTTTAAGAAAAAATAGATGGTACATTATCATCACCATAGTCACCCTACTCTATCATTCAAGGGAACACCAGAACTTCTTCCTCTTACATATAGCTGTTTCTTAAGATGTATTTATTTATTTGAAAGGCAAAGTTACAGATATAGAGGGAGAGAAAGAGAGAGAGGTCTTCCATTTCCTGGTTCACTCCCCACATGGCAGCAACAGCAGGGGGTTGGAGCTTTCTTTAGGTATCCCAAGTGGGAAGAGGGGCTCAAACACTTGGGTCATCTTCTGCTGCTTTCCCAGGCACATTAGCATGTGGAGCATGCAGGACACAAACCTGCACTCATATGGGATGCTGGTGCTGCAACTGGTGGCTTTACCTGCTACCCTACAGTGCTGGCCCACCTAGTACCTGTTAAACAACTTTTCCCAAGCAATTTCTCATTCCTACTCTTCCCTGTTTCTGTTAGCCATCATCATACTCTTAGCATCTATGAGAAGCACTTTGTTAGAGTCCACATATGACTGAGACTATGTCGCTCATGTCTTTTTGGGTTTGGCATATTTTTCATATGATAAGAGTCTCACATCCATCCATATTGTTGTAAATGAACGTGTCCTCCATTTCCATCAAATAGCTTTCCTTTGTGTGCATGCACATTTTCTTTTTCCATTCATCATTTTGTAGACATTTAGTTTTTTTCCATTTCTCGAATATAAAGATGGTATGACAAATTAATTTTCTTTAGATATATATACCCAGGAGTGGGACTGCTAGATTGTATAATCTTTCTATTGCAGGGGTAGTAAGGGGTATAAAGGAGCAAAAAGAAATTATAAATTATAAAGATCAATTTCTAAGTCATAAAATATGAGTATATTGGATGATTATATACAGAGGTAATCTATAAAAACAAATACAACTGGTAAAAGACATTACTATAAATACCAATCATATACATATATATATATTCATAGTCTTAATTACTAAGTACAAGCAAGAAACAAAGAAAATATTAAAGCACAGTAGTCAGACTAGAAAAAAATTTGCAAGAGAAATGGGAAAAAAGGATTAAATTATGAGATATCTTTATACATTCTTTAAATTCATAATAAAAAAGAACACAGAGGACTCAACATAAAAATGTGTTCCACATATGAATAAGAATGGCTCTGAGCCAATAAACAGCCATTAAATTGTAACTGACCTGAAGGAGGTTCCTGCAACACCCAATAGGATCTTTTCCAGAAAGAGGTGGGAGGGAGTCCAGCAGTTTGCAGGACCAGGGAGGAGAAACTCCCTCCCACTACAGGGAGGCTGGAGCCAAAGAGGACGCAGTGTTGGAAATGAACCTGACTCCTCTTATTTTTTCCATCTGGCACGACCTGAACTCGTGTGTCAGCGCTATGGAGGATTCTGATTGGCTGCGTCTTTTAGACGTTGTGCACACTCACGGCAATGCAAGCTGTTCAGTCAGATGCGGTTGTGTAAATGCTACGTAATCCCGCAGGATCTTGATGCCACAGTAGTCTTCCAGTTCTGAGGTGGAGGGAGGTTCTAGGAGTGGGCTCTGTTGTTGGGAATCTGTAAAGGCAGTCAGCGTTTGCTGCTCTCTCTCCGCTGTTTTCTGACCATCTTCCATTGAAGGACGCCACCCACCTCGGACACTGGAAATGGTGAGTGTGTGGGGCGGGGCTTGAGGAGAGGGGAAGGCAGACTTCCTGGATGTTGTCAGAAAAGGCTGACAGGTTGCCGGCTTCACAGAGGTCATCTCTAGTCCGTAGGCCCCATCTCGCTGCTGGAATGACACTTCCCTTGGCCCTCTCTGGTCTGCAGTGTGGGGACTTCAGGTGTCCTGTCCGTTTCTTGCTCACAGCCTAGGGGCCATCTCTGGGCAGCTGCTGGCAGCAGCCCCCTGCCTTCCCCATTTATGCAGTGGGGATGGAGTGGCCATTATGGGGAATGTGGGCTGTGTGGAGGGTTCATGCAGTGAGGAGCTGTTGTTTAAGGGGTCCTCAGTTGCTCTTTTTACTCCAGGGGTGACATGAATCCACAAGTTTTCTGAATATGTCAGAAGCAGGTCTTAATTCACGGACCTTGATCTGTCAGCATAGCCCATTCTGGAGGTCTGACCTCATTTTCTGTTGAAAATAACAGTGTCATAGACAGTAAGTTAAAAACAAAGTAGTTTTATTTCACTCAGTGTTTTGGTTCAGGTTTTAGGGGGACAGGAGCACACTGTAATTTGGCACTTGGGTGTCATCTTTGCCCTTACACATTCCCTTGATAGGCTGTTGGCTGTCTTTGACCTTTCAAATAGAAAGTTTAGCTCGTTACATTTATGGGTGTTTTAAAAACTATTTCTGTTCCATGACAACCTTCCCAACCCCAAAAATATAAGCCCAGATTTCTAAGTTTTAATTTTTATTTTGATATAGGGTGATTTTTCAAGGTTATTGGGATAAAATTGACAAAATTTGTGTATATTCAAGGCCTGCAATCTGATGTTATTTGAGGTGTTTTTAAGTCCATGGGAAATTCACTTTATCATTTAATCTAGTTTTTCACTAAATTTTTGGAATCCCCTTTTACATATGTATTATGAGATGATTAAGACAAATTAACATATCCATATCACCTTGCATAGTCTTTAAAATAATACTTAAGATCTTAATAAGTTGTGAGTATTGAATAGTGTATTGATATTATTTCTGTGCTGTATATTAGGTCTCAAGGAGTTAATTTATCTCCTAACATCTTCACACTTCCTCCACTCTCAGCCCCTAGAAACCACTATTCTGTTCTGTGATTAAGTTTGATTTTCTCCAATTCCACAAATTCAGGAGATTATGTGGTATTTATCTTTCTGTGTCATACTTCATGCAGCCTGATGTCCACATTAATTTATTTGGATCCATGTTGTGATAAAATGCTAGAATTTCTCTTTTATTGTTGGATGTGATTCGATTGTGTGCATGTGTATCATGTTCTTCTCTATTCATCTATTGACCATGTTATTTCCATTTCTTGTTCTTGTGAATAATGCTCATATGAACATGGATGTGCCAGTGTACCTTTGAGATAGTGATTTTATTTCCTTTGGATACACATCCAGTAGTGGGATTACTTTGTCACGTGTTCCATTTTTAATTTTATTTGGGATACTTCCATAGTGTTTTTCTTTTCTTTTTTTTCTTTCTTTCTTTCTTTCTTTCTTTTTTTTTTGACAGAGTGGACAGTGAGAGAGAGAGAGAGACAGAGAGAAAGGTCTTCCTTTGCCGTTGGTTCACCTTCCAATGGCTGCCGCAGCCAGCACACTGCAGCCAGCACACCACGCTGATCTGAAGGCAGGAGCCAGGTGCTTCTCCTGGTCTCCCATGGGGTGCAGGGCCCAAGGACTGGGGCCATCCTCCACTGCACTCCCGGGCCACAGCAGAGAGCTGGCCTGGAAGAGGGGCAACCGGGACAGAATCCAGTGCCCCGACCGGGACTAGAACCTGGTGTGCCGGCACCGCTAGGTGGAGGATTAGCCTGTTGAGCTGCAGCGCCCGCCCCATAGTGTTTTTCATAGTGAATTTACCAATTTACATTCCCTCAGACAATTTATGTGTTATTTTTTCTAAAGATCTGATTCAGTACTTGTTATATTTTTAGTTTTTGATAATAGCCATTTCTACATATGTGAGGTGATAATATTGTGGTATTGGTTAGCAGTGTGGCCCCTTTTAAAATACCTGTTGGGTGCTTTCATATCTTGATTGGAAAAACTATCTGATTCTTTGTCCAATTTTATTTATAGTTATGAGTGTATTTCTTCGTATTACTCCCTTAATCATACTATGTTTGCCAACTTTTTCTCCCATTCTTTGTTTTCTCTGTTTAGTTTTCCTTTTAGTACACAGATTTTTTTTGTCTTTTAGTTTTTTGCAGTCTTACTTCCTTTTGTCACCTGTGCATTTGATGTCATATCTGAATCATTGTTGAGGTACGATATATCCAAAGCTGTTTTAGGCATTTGTGATGGGAATATTCTCAGTGGAAGGGAATATTCTCTTTCCCTGTCTGTTTGTATGTGTGTTTGTCTTTTTTTTCTTTCAAACTAATTAATTAAGAAGCTTGTAAAAACTACTTGGAGTGCTTGGTACCAAATCAGAGTTAGATTATAGGATTAAGGTCTTAGTATTACATAGAATAGTGGGGTGACCATAGTTTACAGTAATACATTCATTATTTTATGAGCAAATAGAAGGAAGATATTCCAAGGCTCTGATTATGAGGTGTAATGTCATAGAAGGGAAAATGTATCTTGATTTGATCATTACACATTGTATATGTGATTAAAATTTCACACTGTTACCTGTAGATATGTATAATTATTGTCAACAAAATATGAACCCAGAACAGCATCTTACTGGGTGTATAATATTAAGGGATGTCAAAATATTTAAATTAGTGTCATAACTACTATTAGTATCTTTGGAAATATTTTATTAAGACAAAGATAATCTGAAAATAACTGAATTGGTATTTTCCCAGGAAAAGTGGAGCAATTAGGAGGCAGTATTTTAGCTTAAATTTGTAATTAATAATCTTTTGAATTGTTTCGCATAAGCAAAATGAAGTGGTTCTCTAAGTGTGTATGGTATTAATTTGAATTAGGACAATATCAAACAAGAAATAATGAACTAAATAGCAGATTAATTTTGGTGAAAAATTCCTTGAAACATGCATATTATTTCATTCTAAACATTGTCTATGAATTGTAAGGCTCCTCATATTTATGGTTTTAAGTAGTTTTGAACCAAAGTGAGTATATTAATTTCATGTTCCACAAAATAGGTGAAACTCTCCCATATTTGTTGGTATTCAGTTTCTTCTGTGAAGCCCAAACTTAAGAGTTTATCTGCTCAGTCCTAACTGTCCATTGATTTAGGTGAATGTCCTTTGCTTTGTACTGTACTGGCAGTATACATAATCATAACCATATTATAATATTAACATGTTTTCATTTATCCCGCAATTCTTCATATTACTTACAGTAAAGTTTCATTTACCATCAGCCCCAGACAGGCACTAATCTAAAATCTATCTCCAGAGATTGGTCTTTTATGGACATATCCTATAATTGAAATTGTACAATGTTGCAGTATGTGGGGTTTTGCTTCTAATTTCTTCTCTTGAGTTTTTACTTTTGTAGTCAGTAATTTGTTAATTAATTTTTATTGCCAAATGGTGTACCATTATAAAAGATATATTACACACTGTTATTCTTACATTCAGTATTTGAGTTGATTTTACATTTGGCTTTCATAAATATTGCTGCAGTGAGCAGATGTGAGCAAGTGGATTTTTTATCTTTTGGCATACAGGAGAAAAACTGCTGAGTTAAGAAATAATCCTATGTAGAACTTGCTAATAAACTGCAAATTATTTTTCACAATGGTTGCACTATTTTACTGAAAGTGTATGAGGGTTCCATGTTGTCCATCTGTCTCAGTCAGCATTTATCTATGGCTGAATCAGAATCATCCTACTGAATATTAAGTGATATCTTTAGGTTTTGTTTGCATTTACCCAATGACTAATAGTAATCATATCTTTTTGCATTATTAAATGTCTTATTGAAGTAACTGATTTTAAAAATGATATGTTCCTATATTTTTTATTTTTCCATTACAAAATTCAGTGTTTTTATTCTTAAATTTCTTAGTGGTATTTTCACTTTGATGCTATCTTGAATGTTAATTATATTTTCATAATGTTCATTGCTACTATACAGAAATGTAATTGATATTTGTATCTTTATCCTATATTCTGCTGCATTGTAAATTTTTTTTGTGAATTCCTCAGGATATGTTTCAATTACAATATTAGCTTTTTTTCAAATAAAAACACTTTGTTCTTCAAAATTTAAAAAAAAATTAAAGACTTTTTAAAATTTATTTGAAAGGCAGAGTTACCATAGGGATGCTCACTTTGCAGGCAGTGGCTTTACACACTATGTTACAGTGCTACCCTTTCATTGTGGTTTTTATTTGCATTTCCCTGATGGCTAGTGATCATGAGCATTTTTTCATCATTGACCATTTCGTCCTTGGAAAAGTAACTGTTTGTGTCCTTTGGCCATTTCTTATCTGGATTTTTTGTTTTGTTGTTGAGTTTCTTGGGTTCTTAATAAATTCTGGATATTGGTCTTTTATTGCATAATTTCAAAAAATTTTTCCCATTCTGTCAGTTGTCTTTCATGTTTTTGAGTGTTTCCTTTGCAGTGCAGAAACTTCCTAGCTTAACATAATCTCATTTTTCTATATTTTTGCTTTTACTGACTGTGCTTCTGAGGCTTTTTTCATGAAGTTTTTGCTTATGCCAATGCATTGAAGAGTTTCACCAATATTTTCCTCTAGTAATGTGGTTGTATCAGGTCCTAGATTTAGGTCTTTGGTCCATTTTGAGTTAATTTTTGTATAAGGTGTAAGGTAGGGTCTTCTTTCACACTTCTATATGTGTAGATCTAATGTTTTCAGCACCATTTGGTGAAGAGACTGTCTTTTCTCCAGGGGCTAATTTTAGCTCATTTGTGAAAGATTAGTTGGTTGTAGATGTGTGGGTTAGTTTCTTGTATTTTTATTCTTTTTCATTTGTCAACATTTCTATTTTTGTTCTAGTACCAGGCTGTTTTGGTTATAACTACCCTGTATATTCTGTATTGAAATCTGGTATTTTGATGCCACCAGTCTTGTTTTAGTTGTTTAGGCTATCCAGGTCTCTGTTGTTTAAATATGAATTTTAGCATCATTCTTCTACATATGAGAAGAATGACATTGTACTGAGCTTGTAAGTTGCAATGGATATAATGGACATTTGATATTATTTATTCCAATCCATGAGCATGGAAGAGTGTTCCATTTTTGTGGCATCTTCTATTTCTTTCTTTATTGATTTGTAATTTTGATTGTAGAGATCTTTCCTATATTTGATTAAATTTATTCCAGAGTATTTAAGTTTGTTGGAACTACTGTGAATAGTAATGATCTTACAAGTTTTCCTCAGCCATGGCATTGTGTATACAAGGGATATTGATTTTGGGCATTGGTTTTATATTCTGCAACACTGTCAAACTCTGTGATGAGTTCCAGTAGTCTCCTGGTGGAGTCATTTGGTTTAATATATATATATATATTTATAAATATATATATATAATTCTATATATATATAGAATTATGCCATCTTGCAAACAGTGACAATTTGACTTCCTCCTTTCCCTTTGATTTCTTTTCTTTTTTTTTTTTTTTTTTTTGCCTTATGCCTCTGGCTAAAACATTCAGAACTATATTAAATAGCAATGGTGAGAGTGGACATCCTTGTCAGGTTCTGAATCTTGGTGGAAATGCTTCCAGCTTTTCCCCATTCAGTATGAGGCTTGCTGTGTGTTTGTCATATATTGCCTTGATGGCGGTAAGAAATAAGGGTTTTTATCATGAGATGATGTTGTCTTTCATCAAATGACTTTCTACATCTATTGACATATTCATATGGTTTTATTCTACTTGTTTGTTAATCTGATGTGTCATTTATATTGATATCCATATGTTGAACCTTTTCTGTGTACTGGCGATAAATCCCACTTGTTCCAGGTGAACAATATTTCTGAAGTTTTGTTTGATTCAATTATGTGATATTTTGTTGAATATTTTTGCTCTGTTCATCATGGATAAATGTCAGTGATTATCATTCTTTGTTGTATCTTTTTCTGGCTTTTGGAATTAAGGTGATGCTGTCCTCCTATAAGCAATTTGGGAGGATTTTCTCCCTGTTAATTGTTTTGAATACTTTGAGAAGAATTGAAATTAGGGAATTAGTTCCTCTTTAAAAGTTTGTTAGGATTCAGCAGTGAAGCCATCTGGTCTTGGGCTTTTCTTTGTTGGGAAGGTCTTTGTTCTGTCTTGATTGGCATGTTGGTTACTGATCTGTTTTGTTTTCTGTGGCTTGAGGAATAAATTTTAATAGAACCCATACAATGGGTTCTTTGTTATTTATTCAAACTACATCTTGTTTATTATTCTGTTTAGGTTTTCTATGCCTTCAGGAATGAAGTATGCAAACTAGAACTCCTGTTAAAGTAGCTATTCTCAGAAAAAAATAAATGTTTGTGAGGATGTGAAGAAAAAGGAGCCCTTTTACGTTGTTAGTGAGAATGAAAGTTAGTACAGCCATTTTTCAGATCAGAGTGCATGTTCCCCACAAAATTAGTAATATATGTTATCTATGACCCATTTATCCCACACCTAGTCGTATGCTTCATTGAGGTGAAATAAGCAGCTGAAAGACATACCTGAGCTCCAATTTCCAACGTAACTCACAATAGGTAAGGATTTAACCTAGGTGTCTATTGATGCATGAATGGTTGAAGAAAATGCAATAAATAAAATCCATTTATATCCTTTGCCCATTTCTCAACTCTTTTATTTCATTGTTGGTTTCTTGAGCTCCTTATATACTATGGATATTAATCTTTTATCAAATGCATAGTTTGCAAAGATTGTCTTCCATTCTGTCATTTCTGTCTTCACTCTGTGCTTTGTAGTGCAGAAACATCTTAAATTTGATAGAATCCCGTTTCTCTTTTTAGCTTTCTTAACTGTGCTTCTGAGGCATTATACAAAGAGTCATTGCCTAAGCCAGTGTCCTGCAATATTTCTATTATGCTTTCCTTTAGTAGTTTGATAGTTTCAGATCTTAAAGTTAGATCCTTGATTCATTTCTAGTAAATATTTTGTATAGAATATAAGTATGGGTCTAGTTTCAAATTTCTGCATGCAGAAATCCAATTTTCCCAGTAACTTTTCAAGGAATTTTTAGCAATTTGCCCAATATTAAATGGTTATAGATGTGCAGAGTTATTTCTGGTGTTTCTATTCTGTTCTATTGGGTTACATGTCTATTTTTATGCCAGTGCCATGCTGTTTTGATTACAATATCCCTGTAATGTGTCTTGGGATCTGATATTGTAATGCTTCTGTCATTGTTATTATTGGTTACATTGTTATTATTGGTTAATACTACTTTTGCCATTCAGTGTCTCTTCTATTTCCATCTAAATTTTAGGATTGTTTATATCTGTGAAGAATAGACCTAAAGTATTGATGGGGATTGCAATGAATCTGTAAATTTTGGTTATGGTATATACATTTGGGGGTATTAATTCCTCCAGTAGTTGAAACATGAATTTTTTTGTTTCTTTTTTTATATCTTCTGTTTCGTTCACTAATGTTTTAGAATCTTCATTGTAGAGATCTTTCACATTCCTTATTAAATTTATCAC